>NC_133972.1:79815947-80030947 GCF_047716275.1 Strix uralensis | reverse complement strand
GGATTTTTATGTCTATGCTCATGCAGACCTACTAGTCTCTATAGTTGCTCTTATAGTAGCAGGCACTGAGATCCTGTATGTAAATCATGTTGCAGACTCATTAGTGTTACTGCTGCTTGGTTGCTAGCTGAGACACCAGTTCTGATTTAGGGTATTTTGACACTTAGCAACAAACTAAGCTTTGTGAGCAGGTGGCTGAGCCAAAATAGTAGCAGAGTTTGCAGTTAGCTGAAATAATAACAAGGAATTGCTGGTCAGAATATGTTTTCTTTCCTGATTTATTAAAACAGCCTAGGAAAAAATCGTTTGTGAAGGATCCACTCCCACAAGACACCTGCTTCAAAACCACCATGGTACAGGTGTGTTTCTTTGCATGCATGGGAACAATTCCCACACTCGGACTGGCCAACCAGTAGACCCATTCACCTGTGGGGCCAAAGCAAACAACAGTGTGTGTGTCTTGCCTACCCAGGAGGTCTTTAACAGCTCAGTTCTAGGCTCTCCCAGCAGCTTCTTGCACCTGCAACTCTAAATCTACCCTCCTTTCCAGAACTACCTTGTTGTGCTCTCTGCCTGAAAAAATGGTCTCAGTTAGTCTGTAGGACAGTTTTCTCCCAGCTCTGGTGGGGCATTTCCCTTTCTCTCACCCCACTCAGGCTGTACAGAGAGGCTAAGGACATCCACCGTTCTTTTGAGGGTCTCAGTGACACTTTGGACCAAGGACCTCCTCTCACTGGTTTCCAGCCTGGCTGTCAAAGTTGACCATAACCTGTCGAGCTCCACACACAAAACAATTTTCCAGAAAATGGAGACAGCACGAAGCTATCACTCTGCTGTGCGGTGCCCACAACCTTTCCCTTTCTGAGAGGGAAGGAGACTACTGCTCCTGACAACAAGACTCAATGTGTCAAAGAGTCAGATTAAAACAAAAAAAATCTGAAAATCTGAGGAAGGCCCAGCTCTCCACTTCAGACAACACAAACTCGGTTGTGCTCTCCAGTCACTCTTTATTCCTTTATGGTGCTTGTTTGCAGTCTAATGCAGGGATATGAAACCCAGGGCTGAAGCTCACACACAGCCTAAAAATTCATCTCTTATGGCTTGTGGCCACTCAATTTTTAAAGGCATAACCACTGCCTTGTCTGAAGTCCTGCACTCCTGTGGTGGCTGGCTAGCAGTGGTGGAAAGAGCAGCAGGGCTCTTGGCAAGAAGGCAGGTCCCCACCCTGGCCTTGGGACTGGAGGAAGGTGCTTGGGATGTCCAAGCATCTGGCTGCTCATCACAGCTCTGATTTCATTGCGAGGCCGTGAGCAAACCTCTTCCAGAGTTCTTGTGTTCTGCAAAATGGGGCTAGAAATAGAAATCTTTCTCATGCGTGAGACTTGCCATCTGTTTGGAAACCTTGCTGGCAGGTTCACCAGCTGAAAGTTAAAGGCTTTGTATGGGAGGATGAGAAGGTGTATGTGTGTGTGGGGCAGGTTTGGGTGGTAGCTTTGCGAAGACTCATGAAGCAATCATGCCAGCAGCAGCAGGGTCTAGGGGCACAGCCTTGGTAGAGACCACTGTGGGTATTTCCAGCATGATGAGTTGGACATGAGGCTCCACAGTCAGGCCTGTAGGCCAGTGAGTGGTAGTTACTTGGTAGCAGGCATCCATTTTCTTGGTCACTTCATTATGGACATCCAGCCTGAACCACTTTAGAGGAACAAAACTTATTTTCAGAAGACAGAGGATCATTCTCTGGAAAAACAAGCTTTTGTTTGAACTTGAAAAAAATCACTAGTCACTTTCAAAAATCATGACAGTTTACATTTACAGATCACTATGTATAAAGAACTAAGTTTTATTAACATTTCCAGAAGAAATCAATTAAGATATTTCAGAGAATTATGATCCCAATGAGGAAATAAGCTGCAGGAGAAGATGAATGGTTAATAAGCAAGAAGCTTTTCCCAGAAAAATACCATTGCCTTTATCAGGAAAGCATGAGGGAAAGCAATATATATATAACTCAGGACATGAGTGAATTGTCTGGCTTAGGGGAGAAGGTAAAGGAGAATTGTTTTCTAAAAAGTTATTTTTAAGATGCAAGGAGGTCTTTAAAACACAGGCGAGCAATCTGCATATTACATTCACTGGCACAGGGAATCCAGCAAATGAGCAGCAAACCCAAAGGGCTCCATCCCAGATGATAATTCTCATGCAAGGGGTATTTAAGTGTAGCCCTGGGGCTTCATGGAGAGATTGGACAGGGACCTCTGCGACAATTGCACTGCAGAGAAAGAGGAAGAATAATCAGCAAAGCCCATGGTATAGACTGGAGTTAACAGAATAGATTTAACCCTACAGTAAGTGGTCAGATCCTGGTATTGCTTCTATGAGCACCTAGCCTAATTATTGCTATGTGTTAAATTAGATTATTTCTTAGCAGTAGCTCCTGAATAACCCTTTACATGTTCATGAAGAGACATAAAAAAATGTAAGCTGCTTTCTTACCAACTTGAGACATCCTAAAGGCCCAGGGCTCAACACTGTCAAACATCTGAGTGCTTCGGAGATGCCTGAAGATAAGTGTGCATGTACGTGTGTGCAATACATGTGTGTGGAAACCTTGAGGGCCTTTTGGTAGATGGTGTCCAAACATTTAACCAGAATAACTTGAAAGACTGCCTAAGATAAAATGAATGCAGGGAAACAGTTTTGGCAATGGACAGATGGCAAGAGAGAAGTACTGACACTTGGACTTTTGAAGCTCTTGCCCTACATCTCAGTGCATGATTTCTGAGTTGTTTGGGAACTCAACAACGTACTCAAGGCTACTGAGTAAAACAGAATCAGGCTCAGAGTTCAAAGGTATTACAAATCTTCCTGTCAAACCTCCAGGTGGTCAGGCTAACATTCAAGCTACAGGATATATTAATGTACTTTACTGCAAAGTTGATTCATTTTCATGTCAACAGTCTGTATATGTGTTAATATTTCAAAGATCCGTAGGTCTGTTTAAAGGGAAAAACAACTGGTAATGCTTTAGAATCAATACCAACTGAAGTGATTGACTCAAAGCAGTAGAAAACCATCAAGGCTGTAGCAATAGAATGAAACAAGCTTTTACAGAGATATAGCTGTGGCTACATTTCAATGAAAGGCATCAAAACATCACTGGATGTTCTTCTAGGGTGCCAAAAAAACTGTATCACTGTGTTGCTCCATATCACCGAGCCCCTCTGAACCAGCCTTCAGTGTAGTGAGATACTTAAGATGATTTATAAATGTGTTGAGAGGGGAAACAGGTGAAAAGTGTTTCCAAGGCTGACACAGTAGTAAAAATTTTGGTCTGTGATGAAAAAAGAAAACCTGGCTGGAGTATGGAGATGTTGTTTCACTGTGCTTGTCACACAGCAATGCACAATTGATGTACTTCTCAAATGAAATTTCGGAGTCCAGAATGATACAGCAGTGTCAAGTTCAGTGTTTGCACTAGTATTAAATTAAATTTATCAAAGACTCATGATACAAGCATCCAACCTAGGGTAATTAAAAGTAGATCTCTCTGTTGCAATCAAATACTACCTGTAAGTCAATACAGAGCACAAAGCCAAACCAAGACCTGAGGTAAACTAGTCCAACTCTGACACAACAACTGCTTTTGGTATTACTTTTACCTGTCTATACAACACAACAAAACATAGTTAATATTGATTCTTTTAAAAGTTGGCACATTATCAATGCTCTTGTATGTTTTGGTAAGACACATCTCTTCCTGACAGGGGCCACGTGCTTTCATCTAAGTCAGTAGGAGCCAAGCACTTTTTACTCAGTACCTTTAAAAACAGCCCTGTATGTCTTCAAATCAACCCTCAGCAAAAGCAACCATCTGTTGCTGGAGGCATTTGTTGCTGGAGATGTTACATATAGGATAACATTAACTCCTCTACCTACTTCTACATTATATACAGGATTTTATTATAATCTAGTATAATAATACCATGTTTCTAAGACTTTTTAAAATCCACAGCCCATGTAAGTCTTTGGGAAAAAAACCCCAACTTTCTGACCATCACACAGTTTTTCATTTGAAGCCTAGTAAGAATTAGCCCATGCTTTAAAAGCTTTTTTTTAATTATTTTTCCCTATTTTTTGTTTTCCTGCAAGTGTGAAGTTTTTGTAACAAAACCAGCAGTTGCTCTGAGGATCACTTTCTGGAGTCAGTGGCTCAGCATTGGTCCTTGGCTCCAGGCAATACTTGCAAGCAGTATGACCCCTTCCCAGCTGTAAAACCAGGACACAAAACAAAGAACTGACTTGCACAAGGATGCCCAAAAATCAGCTGCAGAGCCGATTTATCCTGAATCACCTTCCAACTTTGTCTGGTTGGCCTCATTGCCTCCCTTGGCAAATGACTTATCAGCAGAAATGATTCCCCCTTTCTCTAGCTTCAGCAGTGGGTTCAGCTCTTTCCTATAGTACAGAGCTATGGTCCCTATTCAGGTTCTCTGATTTTCTTCCATTATTCCCCTTGATTTTCCTGTTAATCTTTGGAAATCCTCTAAAGTCAATATATGTGACAACAAGAGAATCAACAGCCAGACTTCTGAAGAAGAAGATTTACCATCTCTTCCTCATATTATTGTTTATCTTTTCTGGTGTGCACTAGGAAGACTAGTGCTGCTCATGGAGCTAACTTCATTGCCCCATGTCCTTTACAAGGAGATTATTGAAGTGGATTGCAATAGTGAATGGATCTACTGTAACCCAGCCAGACATCAAAAATATGCCTCAAAATTCATGAAGTACAAAAAATAAAAAAGGAAGAGGAAAAACACTGTTGTCTTTTAATTATTTGGTGTTTTCACATGTTTCTTACTTTATTTTCAATGGACAGAGGAAGAAGCACAAAGTCAAATCCCTGTCTCCCCTCACTGATCACTGTGATGGGTCTTCATGGCCAAGCAAAGGGGAGAGGAATGGATTTCTGATCTCTGCTGCTAAACTTGCCAAAATAATCTCAGTTACCTCACAGCCACATCAGCCTTTAAGTCCAGACTTCAACCCCAGAACCCTGGATTTGTGTTGCACCAAAGCCCCAGGCTGGTGGGGTTAAAGGACTGACAGCCTCTGGACTGTGTCACACGTGCTCATCCAGACAGTACAAGTCCAGCAGCCTTGTTGGTGGTGACTTTCCCTAGGGAAGCTCAGCTGGCTGGGATTTGCCCAAAAACCCTGATCCTACTGGAAGATAAAGATGTTGAATTGTCTGGATATGTAATGTAAATTAATATAATAAATCATTAAAATAAAAAATTATAAGAACTGGACAATAAAGTCCTTGTAAAGTTAGTTATTGCAGTGGCCCATTGTTTCAGCCACTATTGTCCCACTGAAAGCAGCATGGGATACTCCCACTCTCAAGCTGCTTGTGCAGACAGCCTACTCCAAGCATGTGTTGCCGCAGATTTTCAGGGCTGAAAGGGGGGATCCCACCACCGGTACAATGTCCACAGATACCCTGCACCTTGGCCAAGAATTTTGCCTTCTGACCTTCAGCTCTATGACACCCACTACTCTTGTTTTTTGTGGGCACTGAATTGTGTCTGAAGTTTCTGCCCTAAATTCGGTAAGGCCAAGGAAGAAGAGTGAGAACCCTTACCAAGGGCTGGGGGAAGGCGTCAAGGAGCACCGCAAGTCCCAGATTGCCCTGCTTTGCTTCCGCACTGGCTATTCAAGCCTTGCTCAGAAAGCAGAGTTCGTCTTCACAGGTTTTCAGTTGTACACCATGACTGCATTTTTCCCATAACACACAGAGCAGTGAGAAGCCAAAAGTTACCTGGAAAATCGGGATGCTCAGTTAACAGCTCATTTTTGAGACAAGTTAGACTTCCTGCCACATTTTATGGATTCAGCGTGTGACCCTCATTAACTTCTCCCATAGCAATGAGTACGCTGTCTCTGCACACAGGAGCCTTGTGGCTGCAATCAATCAGCCAGAGCTGCAAACACCTAATCACTCATCCCAGACGGACCCACTAGCCCACCACCAGAGGAGTGCAGTGCCAGTGAGGGCATACACCGTCTAAACAGTCATGACCCTCATCTTGTTCTTCTGTTAATCCTTTCCCTTACCCTTTACATTTTCCCCCACTCCTGCAGGAGAGGAGACGAGACTGGGATCCAGCAGGCAGGGGTTGCACTTATTTCACAGTCACATCCATCCTGCCCCACCACACCGTCCATCCTGGCCAAGGAAGGGACTATTCCTGTGGAAAGAAGTGTGTAATTGGTATATACAGTGGTGATGACTGCCCTGCAAAGGGGCTGACTTAGTATCAGTCATGTACTCCTGTTTCTGAGCACTTGACTTTGTGTCCTGTTAATGTCTTCTATGTAGACCCAGCAAGAACAGGGTAAGGTGAGTACCTAGGAAAGGCAAATTCCCAAGACTGTCTTTACATGCTTGGACCTGCCAGGTCAGACCTGCCAACAGCTGTGCACAAAAGAGACAGAATCAGGGGGAAGGCAGCTGTTAAAATCTTGGAAAGATTGCAGCTTTAGCCTGCAGCTGAATGGGCAGCATATAGTCCACCAGCACTATTATTTTAGTCCATGGTTTGTTTCTAAGCGCCTCTTTTCTAGGGACAAGGCTTGTGCAAAGAGACCTGTAGGCTGAAAAAATTGTAGCGGCTGAAAGCCTCTTCAGATATGACTTTTCTCAAGGCCTTTCAGTTCTGGCACTAAGCTCATGTGAAGTACCTCTGAGGCGGTGGAGAGGACAGAAGGCTTTTGGGTGATGTGTGAAGGAGGAAGCGCACTTGCACCCAGCCCTTCTCTGGCACTTCAGGGAGATGTCTCACCTTCTCATCTTAGACACCACTGCTCTAAGTTGCTATGAGCGTGTTCAAGGAGAACACTTTTCCCAAGGCTTGCAGTCCAGCTTGGAACAATACTGTTAACTGTGCTTCTGTTGAGTGCTCATAGCATCAGGACCTTTGGGACAGTAAGAGATGCACAGATGTAAGCAACATTGCAGACAGCAGTGCCACCAAAGATAAGTGAAATGCAACACTTTTCCTCCCCACACTCATTTTTTTCCTATGGGGTCTTAACTCATTCTTTCTTCAAATTCCATTAAATGACACTTTTCATAATTGCATAATTGTTCAAGATCTGATCAAGCAACACCTTATTTGACAAATCAACCCACTGATTAAATTGTGCAGTGACATCCTGATTGGCAGGTACAAGTTGGGCTCTCATCAGTTTCTTTGACACAGTGGAAAAACCAAATCAGAAGCAGAAAATCCAGGAAAAAAATCAGAAGCAGAAATCATACAATCTGTTACAGGAGTTCCGAAACACAGGCTTGCTTAAAATCATGAAAAGTAGATAAAGAAAAGCTATGTAGAATTATGTTGTCAAGGAAAGGCATTCATATAGACAAAAGAAGAAAAATAAACCCCACTTTCTTTTCAGTCCAGATTTGCCTACTGAGATGTGATACTGAAGTTACTGCTGTGTGTGCTTCTCATTAATTAGTGCTGCACTTGCTCTAAAAGCCAGAGTGGATTCTCTTGACATTTTTTGCTTAGAGGCCAGATAATATCCATTCTGTGGGCAATACAGAAGTTGTGCTAGAACAAATTCACACTGCTCTAACACATTAAAATACTCAAGCTATTGGTAATAGTATCTGGCCAAGAGCTTGCAGCTGATCTGCTTGAAAGCAAAGCAAGCCCATTCCGTGGGTTTTGCTACTCTGCTGTAATATTGTCACTGTTACAACACTGGTTCTGCACAAAGTACAAGAAACCTGAAATAAAATAAAACAGCATTCACCTTAATACAATTTGTCCCCATACAAGTTACTTAGAGAAAATTGTTCTTAAAAGATTTGCATTTAATTTAGGATGGCCAGAAGTTGCATCTTCTGAAGTGGGTGAAATAGGGTTTCTGTAACTGTCCCAAATATTGCACGGCTGGCAACTGGGATGCCTGATTTGGGACTTCCCAAAGCATAGCTCACTTCTGGCTGCAATGAACCTAAACCAGCCCTTCCCAGGAGAGGAAAACATCTCTGTAGAGGAGTCTGGCCAGCTTTAATGACTGTAGAGCCATTGAAGCTAATCCACGCGCTGATCTCCAGAAATACGAATCTAATAAATTCCTGATATCAGAGCATTTGTCCTGACAGCTGCCTAGTACAGTAGTAGTGAATACCCCCAGCTCTGACAAAGGAGAAGAATGGTAGTGCCAGAGTGGATAACTTCCTAGGCATTTCCAGAAGACTGGAGGGAGTTTCTCACCATTCCCAGTCCAAACCCAAAATGTAATCGGTATAAAGCACTTATTACAGTATTTAGAAGAAAGTGTGGACTGAATGGGGCAGAAGGCAACAGAGATGTTCTTGTTACACAAGAAGGGGTGTGACCCATAAAGTCCCTTTCCTGCTTCAGGAAGAGAGGTATTCAACCGCTGTTTGAGCAGTGACATAAAGGAACCAAGATTCACTTGGTGACAGGAATTACAGATGTCAGAAAGAAAAATGCATAACCAGTTTGCCTGCTGGCATATCTGTTCTCTTCTAGATACAGCTTCTTCTGCCTCTCTCCCTCATTATTGTTCCTACTTGTTGTATTTGTGCTCTGGCAATCAATGCCTAATACTTAAAAATCACATGCGGGGATTTTCAGCATTGTGCCCTTAGGATGTAACAGCCAAACTACCAAATATAAGAAACAGATGTCAACAACTAGCCTACAACACAAATTATTTTCCTGGGACATTGAAAATTGGCTGGTCATGGAGGTATCTGGTTGGGGCTGAATATTAGCGTATGGTGACAGTCAGAAATTGATTACTGACAAAAAGGCCCCGAGAAGGATCTCCTGCTATGAAGCATTGAGTTCATGCTTCTCTAAGAATAGCTGTAAAATGTGTGAGGAAGTGTCGGCAGGTGCACTAGCACCCACGACATCCCCAGCACACACAGCCCACTGTGCTCCAGGGCAAACATGGCACAGTGTGCGTAATATTGGAGTGGCCTCAGGGCCACACTGAAGAGGCAAAGTAGGGATGGAAGGAGCTGTGGAAAACAGTGATGGAGAGAGAAAAAACTGGTATCTTTGTCTGCCCTAGGAAGGAGTTGAAGTACGGCAAAGATGAATGCAGTGTCTTCACTCGGTCCATTAGCTCAGTGGGTTTTTATAAGTCCAGCTAACATAAGGCTGAACAAACTAAATGCTGTTTCCCACAAAAACTGATGTTTTATAAGAATATCCTGATATTACACAGCTTCACTAGAAAGACAGCAATTAGACACTCAATTTTTATTTTACTTTCTTATATTCCTGACCCTGTCACAGTCTGAAGTCTGCTTTCCGCTCCCCCCGCCCCCCGCCCCCCAAAATGATGGCTTTTCCCATTTGCCTAACCTCATACCTTCAGTTGTAACCACTGGTGGATGCAAGTTAATTTGCAGTTTGATGATGACACTTCCCCAATGCTAAGTGTCTCTGAACACAAAGGCATTTTTTTGTTGGGCACCAGTAACACTGATGAAGCCGACGGAGCTTTGGGAATAGTTAAAATCTCTTCCAGAGCTAGCTGATTGGAGCACAAAGTATTGTTTTAGCATGCAAAAACTGTGTCTACCTTACTTAACCAGTTGAAAGACAGAAAATAATTCACTAGCATGTTGCAGTGGGGTTTATAATGGCCCTGTGCAAAGCTTATCTTAGTACAGGAAAATGTCTTCCTATAAACTAAACTGTTTAGGCAGCAGAGGCTTTGGAACATCGTCTTTATAACAGTCCCTAAATTAGCTCAAGTTGTTTGCTTTATAAAGGACAACAAACACAACAAACTTTTAAGCAAACAGCAGGGTAAACTTTTACAGCTGCAAGGGGGATTTGGAGCCAGAGTACAATCACTAATGATGTACATTGCATTTGGTTAAAAGGAGACAAGTTCCCAAAACATGCATCTTCATACAATCACAAGCACAGATACAGCTAGATTAGTGTAAAGATACTTTCAGTGGTCAAACCGGATCAGTGTGCTGCTCTGTAGAGGGCACCAACAGTTCCTGCTGATAAGGAATCAGACCTGAGGTTTTTTTCCTTAAAGCTTATCTATCAAGAGTTCATACCACCACTTCTGAAGGTGCGTTTTGACTGTTGCTTACAGTGTACAGTCTATTTGTGCCTCCTATAGGAGTGAAAAGTAGTGGTGTGAGTACTTTTGTACCAGCGAAGTACTGAATGTTTCAATGCTTTCAGATCACATTGCCCAGGCAGATCTTTGCCATGTCACAGATGCTGAGCTCTTGACCATCCCTCACATCTTCTAACCAGGAGCGTGTTTTTCAAACAGCAGTTTACAGTGCTTTGGTTTGCATCAGAGTGGTCTTGGAGCACACATTTTTTCAGCTCAGTTTTGTCTGAAAGAGGAGATTGAAGAATGTGCCAAAGGCTCTCCAAGTACTCATAGTCATTCAGACCAGAGATTGGCAAGTCTAGTATGAATCCTCCAAAATAAAGTGTAGCTATTTGGTACTCAACACCAGCTGTTTCACTCTGCAGATCTGCTTCTGTTAAACTTACTGATGCAAATATAGCTGAAGAATACTAAAGTTGAGTTACAGCTCACTAGCTTTACCCCTTACTCGACAAGGTTTTGGCTGTGCAGTTGTCTGAAGTTCATGGCAGCATTTCACTATTATTCTGCAGGCTTTTTCCAAACAGAGGAATTTTGTAATCAGATGAAATAACCTAGAGACACCCCATAACCACTGTGATACTGAGACATATTTACTTTGAAGAAGAGTAGAATGCAGATAACATTTAAGAGCATCTCAGAACCCTATGAATCTACATAATGATGAAAAAATCAGCTGTTTTTCAAATGTTAATGCCCTCCTTCTTATCAGTAAATTGTGGAAAGATGATCCATAGTCTTTTCAAGGGCAGTCATACTGGTAGTTTTATGAGAGAGTGAGGGATCCTGAAACAACGCATGCAAAAGAATAAAATGTGTTCAACCTCGACAGTAGAGAGCTTGTAACCAGGGCAGGTTTTGAATCTGTTTCAGCCACAGTTGGGTCCAGGTTTAACCTAATGAATCTGGATCCCAAGAGACCTACATTGTCTCTGCACAGGTAGGCCATTCACTCATTAGTAGTGTCCTAAACACTAAACAGCTGTATTGGCTTTAAATGGTACATAAAGTGACACTACTGGGAGAAGCTCAGAGGAGAAAAACAAACCCGATCACAGGCATAGAACAGTTTCCATACACAAAGTGACTAAGGTAGGACTCCTAAGTCTGAAAAAAATGTGATTTGGGGGAAATACAGTACCAAAGTCTACAACAGGGTGACCTGCTTATTGGATGAGGGAAAGGCTGTAGATGCTGTCTACCTTGACTTTAGTAAGGCCTTTGACACTGTTTCCCACAGCATTCTCCTGGTGAAACTGGCTGCTCGCAGCTTGGATGGGCACACGCTTCACTGGGTAAAAAACTGGCTGGATGGCCGGGCCCAAAGAGTTGTGGTGAATGGAGTTAAATCCAGCTGGTGGCCAGTCATGAGTGGTGTCTCCCAGGGCTCGGTTTTGGGGCCACTCCTGTTTAACATCTTTATTGATGATCTAGATGAGGGGATCGAGTGCACCCTCAGTGAGTTTGCAGATGACACCAAGTTGGGTGGGACTGTTGATCTGCTCAAGGGTAGGGAGGCTCTGCAGAGAGATCTGGACAGGCTGGAGCGATGGGCTAAGGCCAACTGTAGGAGTTTCAATAAGGCCAAATGCCGGGTGCTGCACTTCGGCCACAACAACCCTCAGCAGCACTACAGGCTTGGGGAGGAGTGGCTGGAGAGCTGCCAGTCAGAGAGGGACCTGGGGGTGTTGACTGATAGCTGGCTGAACATGAGCCAGCAGTGTGCCCAGGTGGCCAAGAAGGCCAATGGCATCCTGGCTTGTATCAGAAATAGCGTGGCCAGCAGGGACAGGGAAGTGATCTTACTCCTGTACTCGGCACTGCTGAGGCCGCACCTTGATTACTGTGTTCAGTTTTGGGCCCCTCACTACAAAAAGGACATTGAATTACTCAAGCGTGTCCAGAGAAGGGCAACGAAGCTGGTGAAGGGTCTGGAGCACGTCGTACGAGGAGCGGCTGAGGGAACTGGGGTTGTTTAGTCTGGAGAAGAGGAGGCTGAGGGGAGACCTCATTGCCCTCTACAACTACCTGAAAGGAGGTTGCAGAGAACTGGGGATGAGTCTCTTTAACCAGGTAACAAGCGATAGGACAAGAGGTAATGGCCTCAAGTTGTACCAGGGAAGGTTTAGACTAGATATTAGGAAGTATTTCTTTACAGAACGGGTTGTTAGGCGTTGGAATGGGCTGCCCAGGGAGGTGGTGGAGTCCCCATTGCTGGAGGTGTTTAAGAGTAGGGTCGACATAGCACTAAGGGATATGGTGTAGTTGGGAACTGTCAGTGTTATGTTAATGGTTGGACTGAATGATCTTCAAGGTCTTTACCAACCTAGATGATTCTGTGAAGTCTATGAAATTATAGACCATATGTTGGAGAGAAGTTTTCCTTGATTCTTCCCATACCTGAGATACATGGTGTCAAAGAAGTTTAAAAGGAGAATGAGGTTCCAAGTAAATATATGTCTTCATATCTGTTGATAGTACACCTGGGGAACTCCTTGCCCAAGCATGTGGTAGATGCTAAAAGCTAACAAAGCTGCAGAAGCTCACAAAAGAAAAAGCCACCAAAGCTACCAGAGAGACTATATTGCACTTGTGCCCAATAAGGAGTCTCCTGCAGCATAAGCAAAATACCTGAATTTGCAATGTCACTCATTAATACTACAATTTTCACTAGACCAGACGTTTCCTACTTCTCACAATCAGGGGTGTCATGATGCATTTGGATCGCTCAAATTTATAGGACAACATACTCTGTAAATTAAACTTTATTTTATGAACTCAATAGGAAAGAAAACAAACACTTCAAGCAAGGTCTAAATCCTCTTTGTACACACTAGCCTAACACACAAATCCACTGATTCATCACTTAATTCATGTTTCTAACTCACAAGTTCTCTAATTCATAACTCAGAACTCAAACAGCTATGAGCAAAATAGTTATCTAGTCAACAGCGAGAGTGCTCATTCTTCCTTCTCCAGCACCTTGTGGGTGTCCCCTGTATCACACCTGGAAGCACAAAAGCCTCAGCAGTCTGGCTGCTGTTGGGTTCACTTCAAAAGATTTTTGAGTAAGCTGATGTATTTATAACCGCCAGCTTGGAAGTTTGATCTACACCATCTCCATAAGTTAGTGGATTCTGAAGAAACTGTCATACAATCAATACACAAGGATTATGGCTGCAGGAGACAGCAGGTGATATGGTGATATGCAGGTGATAACAGCTGCGTAATGACCTCTACCCATTCCTGTGTGTGTTGCTCTAATTTTAACCTAACGGCACTGCTCCCAGCATATGTCAGGCTCTAGTATAAGCTGTGTGTTAGCCAAAACTTGTGCAGGACTTGAGTAATCAGTCACGAGGGGACCCTTTTATTCCCAGGCTAATACTGCGGAGGCCAGATAAACACAACCATGTTTGGGTTGAGCTGCAGGTGACTTAAGGAAAATGCCGAGCCCAGACCGGGCCCCCTTGCAGTGCACACACAGCCATGCAGTTGGTTTGCAATTGCTGACTGCCTCGCTATAGAAACCTCCATCACCCAACCCTTCTGTCTTTCCCTTCCCCATGATTTTCCAGCCTTGCAGACATAACTTGCTCCTGAGACTAGCCGTGACCCTCAGCATAGGCTTACCGACCTATCTGCAAGATGAGGTGAATCCCTGTGCTGCCAGCCCACGTCCAGCTCCAGTGATGGCCAGGTCTGCCTTCTGCCACCACTGCCAGTCTCTCCTGTAGATTCTCTACATTAGGCAACACAGCCTTGAGACCTTCCTCTCTTACAGCTTCCTCTCCCCCCTGCCTCACCCCACCAGAAATCTTACCTTTGCATCATTTTGGCCATGTTTTCCCTTTTAGCATGCAATCCTTGTTTTCTTTCTTCAACATTCAACTCAGCCTTTTCAACTTTGCCTTTAAGTACTGAGTAAATCTCTCTCACCTGCATGTCAAAACCTCCTAGCCTCTCTCAGGCACTGTCTTCCATTACAGGTGTTACTCCAATATACATTTCTCTAATGTACATATCACATCCCTACTTGGTACCAGCTATCATGACAGCTCCAATATACAGGACAATCCCTCTCCTTCCATCAACACTCACAGTACACTTTGACTTTCCTCTTTCATTATGGGGCTATTACTTTTGGTTCGAACAAGCTCAGACACTTTTCCCACCCCCTCTGACCTGATCATCTTTCTCCGTTGCACCATCACTCAAGTTCAGAAGTTAGCACCAGCAGACTCTACCTCCTCCTCAGGGAAAACAAGGACAAACATGAAAGCAATATGCTGAGGAAAGGGCAATATTTAAGTCCCCAGCAGGAGAAAAGGGCAGGAGGCCAGGGGTGTCACCCATTTGACAGAGCATTTATTGATTACTTTCAGTTCAAACCAATTATCACTGGTAGTACTGGTCACTAGAAAAGCCAATGTTCAGTCACATTCTGTGATTTTGTTCCACAAATAAGTTGTTACCATTGCTTGTGAAAGGTCACAGCTTGGTGATAAGCTAGCAGCACAGGCATCAGGACTTGTCAAGGTTTTTCCACGCTTTGTTTAGCTGTAAGACCAATTATTTAATGACTTGATGTCTACTACTGACTTTGTTTTAGCTTTTGCTTTGCTTTATCCAATTGCATGGTGAAATGTTTGGTGTTATATGTACTTTTTGTAACTAGTAGACAGTAATAGCAGGTAGTTATTCTCTGTAGAGTGAACTATTTATGACCCCAAAATAAAATTCAGCATAAAGGTTCACTAGCATGGGATGACAACAGGGGCCCTGGCAGTACAGGTGTAGGATGATGCTGCAGGCCTCAGGCTGCAAACAGCTCACCAGTGGTTAATTACTGGTCATCAAAGGGTGCAAGATTAGGGTAGGGAAGTCAAATTTTAGATGTAACAAAGGTGAACAAACAAGTACCCAACACATGTAAAATGCCTCACATATAGCAAATTTGGATCTACTGTGGAGTTGTGAACCAATGGAGAAAGACCAAGATGTGGAATGTATTAGTAAGCATATAAAAATGACCTCTGGTGGATCATAGGGTGAGAAGAAAGAAATTTTCTGTTCTGCTTATCCCAACAAAGAGGAAGATGAACTCTCCCTACTAATATCAGACTCCGCTCGGTGGAGGACCTGGGACACTGATAACTTGCTGCTACACATGTCCCCACCCCAGACTGAAGACATCAGAGGGGCAGTGTAGTGGTGCATATAAAAGCAGAGAAAGGGGAGTATGTTAGAAAGTTTATGTGTATCAGTTTTAATTCCATCCTAATTATCTCAGCAATTAATAATTCTTTGATTAGACTATTTTAAACAAGACTAACAATATATCTTCCTAGGTCTGCCTGTAAGGTGTGTTTCCTTTTGATCATAGCAAGATTTTGAATGTGACAAATTGATGGGAATTGAAGCAACCTGCTCCATAGCTTGGATATAACAAGTTGGTAGCAAATGAGGTGTGCTTTCAGGAGTGCACAGACTTTTTCTTGTGCTTGGCTTCTCTGAGCTGCTGGACTGTGAGATCTGTGGAGGCAGGGGTTTGGTTTTGGACTTCTTCTTCCCCAGCCTGTCTCTGAGATGTAGTGGTTGGGTTGAGGACACAAGTTCACCCCACTCGAAAGAGAACCTCAGCTTAAGAGTTTGAACTCTTTTCAGGTTCAAAGATCCTCCAGATCTGGGGTTGCCAAACTGACCTTATTACTGATTGATTATTTCCTGTGCGTACATATAGTGCTATCACAGTACTCACTGCTTCTTCAGTCAGATTTTACCCATGATTCATGCGACAGCCCATTCACAGGGTGATGAGTGGCTGAAATGCTAGAGGCTGTCCTCATTTTGTCCTTAGGTTTTTGTGAGCAACTCTGTACAGAATGAGTGGGCTGGTGATGCCAAGGGCTGTTGACATCCCTGGCCTCTATTCCCAGTCATCACTTCTCTTTGCTTCAATATACTTCTCTATAAACTATCAATAAAAATACTTCCTGTCTCCTGGTGAACATCATTCAGCTTAACGACTGTTAGTAAAATGCCCTGAAATATTAGCTGAGAGAGGCACACTTTAGAAGTGGGATGTAGGTAAGGTTTCATTAGGAGCATACTGGCCACTTAATGGGCTCTGACATGTTAAAGCAATTTTCAGGGGAATCTGGATATTCTCTTTGTTGGCATTGAGATGTGCTCCTGGAAACTGTCACCTTCTCCAATGTATTAAGCAGTCTGCTGTTAAAACAGAAAGAAAAACAAAAGTAATTAAACTGAGCCCGTAATTTTTTGTTGTTGTTCATTTAAATAGAGTTTTCTCCTTAGCACCAAAAAAAGGCACCTTTATTAGCATGGCTCAGAAGTGAAATATTTTAACTTTTACAGTCAAGATGCAGTAAGTGGTGTCTACAGTACTACTATATAGAAGAAATGATTGATCAAAATACAGAACACAAAACACAAGTGCAATCAGACATGCTTTATTTTAAATTCTTATTACGCTGTAGTTATAGAAAGCAGGGTTCTATGCAAGAGCAAAAAATGGATAATTTTATTAGACGGTGTAGACTCTGGTAGGACTGCTCAATTACTTAACAGAGATTGTCACCTTGCATTTACAACACACTGTTGTATCCCAGAGGACTTATATGAGAGACTGACATTGCAGAGTTTCTAAAGTGGTCACATAAGCTGTACAAAATGAGTGCATGCCCATGCCTGAAGTGAAAGCCCCCAAAAGTCTGGTGTCCCTGGATCCAGGGGTACTCATTGAGCATATGAGGTGGTACGAATATTTTCTTTGTTCCTCACACTTTAAGAAAAGAGCAGCTTGCATTTCTCCCTTCCCAGGACTTGCTTATTTTTAACAGCTGGTCACAGGTTTTGCAGGAGGCAATGTGTGGCAAGAGGAGGAGCAGAAGGCAAGTCATCTCTCTTGTTTTCTCATTATTGAGACCACAAAATAACATGGCCATACACAGTACAGTAAAGCCCCAGTGTTTAATGAGCATGAGGCTCTTGTTAACTTCTTTGGAAGCCCAGTTAGCTCACCTGTGCTGTTAGTATGGGACATGCTTTTGCACACTGTGGTCAGTGGAGAGGAGTTGCTGCAGCTTGTGGCACATGTATCTTTGCCTCGTTGAAAAAATCCCAAGAAAGATTTGAGGGAAGATGAGAAATGAACAAAAACACACACCCTAGCACAATGGGGTACATGGCTTAGGATGGAGCTGTACCCTCAATGGAAGACTAATGGAAACCACAGATTCAGAGCAGCTTCTGGGCCAGAAGGTCCTCAGGGGAGGAGTGATGCCTTGGGAGGCCCCACTGCACACCACAGAGGAATATGCTGCAAGAAAGGCAGGATCCAGATCCAGCTTGTGGAGTTTCTGACTCTCAGGATACCTCTTTATTTCTTTTCCAGCTGAGCTTCTGTCCCTGTATATTCCCGGGGTTGCTAATATAACAGGACTTCATTCTGCAGTAGCTGTGATTGCCAGGAACTTTCAGGTTTAATCTAAACTCATCCCCAGGTGTTTAATTTAAACTCACCCCTAGCTCCAGTGCAGAATATTTGCTAGGCTTATGGGGCTGGAAGGAGAAGACCCTCGGGCTGCCCCTTCCACTCCTCTCTCCTTCACCAGCTGGCAGAGCCTGGACTGCTCTGGGGCAGTGAACCTCCCCCCCAGCACACACACACACAGACACACACGTGGGAAATGGGGCTACAGGGTGGGTTCAGGAGAGAAGAAAAGGATGAAGAGAGAACACATCATACAAAAGAGATATGACCAGGAAATGCAAGTCTGGTGTGATGAACTCTGACCAGGGGCATCAAAACCTCTGTATTTTCATCAAGCAGAGAGGAACAGTGTATCAACAGCATATGGGGTGGGATGAGGGCATACAGAAGAGAGTATGTGTGGTGCTTGCACACATGAAAGTAGGAGAAAAAGTACAGGAAAGCAGCAAGAAACAAGGAGCTGGGAATATTCTGGAGCTAACACATCTTGAGAGATACTTCCAGCAAAGCAAGCTTTCTGTGAACTGGAAAATTGTAACAGCGTAAGATAAAGCAGTCCCTTTAGCTAGAAATACCTGTTTTTATTGCAGCCTGAATGATCTACCACAGGTTTGTGTAATTCAGTCTAAGAATTTATAACACTGGGTTCTTTTTTTTTTTTCCTTTTCAGTGAAGTATCAGGCCTTAATTAAAACTAAAGTTCAGACTACTATGGTGAATGGAGCTTTTCAGATTCCCTTGCAGCACTAATGCAAAAGACCATAAATACAAGTGAACTATAGGAATAATATGGCCTAGAATTACCTTTAATTACATGTATCTTATTTTAAATCATTCACGATCCAGGTGCTTTTTCATGCTCTCCCCAGTCTTACTAATTAATTTTCTTTATCAAATCTTGTTCAGCGCAAGGATGACAAAAATAAAAATAAGTGGATTTCGACCTCTTCCTTGCCCTCCTCCCTGCTACGATATTTTGAAATATAGCTAAATAAGAGATGAAGGCAGCATCTTAGTTCATGGTTTCTGAATCTGGACATTCAGCTCACCATACACATGCCTCAAAGCACCACAATTCAGGCTTGCAATCAGCTTTCGTAACCCTGGTTGTTTTGGGATGCATTTTAATTCCCAGATCAAGGTAGAGTTCGCTGGGATTTGCCTGTAGGGAAAAAGGAAAGTAACAATATCGTGATCAGTCAGCCAGTCCTCTCAACCTGACCCACAACTGGAGAAACTGAAGGTGGACAGTATAACATGTCTCAAATTTTTTATGTTTCACTCATTTTCATAAGTGTCCTATAAATTATTCCCTCCATCACCGATTCCTCTCAGAACTGACTCATTCAAAGCCTTTTCTAGTATTTCCTCCAGGCTAATTATAAATTTCCAAAATGAATCCACTTTATTCTGCCTCCTTTCACTTCCTCTCACAATCACTTTCAGAATGATCTTCTTTACAGCTAACATATTTTTTCTACTTTATAATTCCATTTTACCTGTTTATTATAACCTATAGCCTGTTGGTGATTCCTTAAACAGTTAAATAAATCCATGTTATGAACTGTCCAGGGCATTCCCATGCAAACCCAACGCAGCACTGATGAGATGCAGAGACCCTCCACCAGCTTCTACCCTGAACCACCCTGCCACCATTGTAACATCAGCAAATCTCCTCACTGGCCACTTCAGATGACTTCTTCGTGTCCATACAAGTAAGTCAAAGTGTTCTTGGGGGTCCTGCTGTTAGCAGTTACTCTTACATTTGTATGATTCTTGATAACTCATACTATAAGGCAACTGTATTCTGTGCTGGTCTTGATTTTTGCTACAACTGAGATACATGGAGAGCCTCGAGTATTGGGTTTCTGTGTTTTCTCAGTGCTTTCACTACATTCTGTGTGCAGATTCTGAAGGCTGATATTTATTGATTGATTATGTTTGGGGAATGTCAGGATACAGTTGCTCCAAAGGAATCAATGGAGAAGGCAACGTAGTGGGGAGCTATTTATAAAAACAAATGCTCTTTTGCTCAGCATTAAGTAAGAGGATTATGAATTTAGCCAGTGTTCTCATCTCACATGGCTGTGGTATTCTGCAAACAACTGAATAAATGAGAGTAAAAGTAAGCCTACCTTTTAGTCACTGTTTCAGATTCTCATCTGGTAGGATTTGGCTCTCAGATGCCATGTCCTATGCCAGGGTCAGGACAGAAATGACTGCCCAGGTTTAGCACAAGTTGTCGTAAAACAAGAAACCTTAATTAGCTCTAAATGACCTAGCCTGGGATCCTCCCACCTGAATATTTGTTTCAGTTCAAGTCTGCCCCTGCTAAAATGAGAGGTATTCTAGCTCCTTAGAGGTTAGCTTAGGTACCTCTACATGGCACTGCATTGTCTTTTGCGTCATAGGTACCTTGGGGTATGTAGTCAGTTTTAGAAAAAAAAAAAAAGCAGAGGAAGATCGTATTTTTGGTATAAGCATGTGCAGACCACTTCCAGTGAGGGTTTTCCCTTTTTTTAATCTTTGTTCTTAATAAGAGGTATTCTGTCCCCTCAGCTGGCCTGCCGGCTCCACAAAATGCCCACTAAAATGGTAGCATGATAAAGTAATGACTTCAATTGCTGCACAAGGTTAATACCCTTTTAAATTAGAGTTTATGGGAATGATCTGCAAAGGATTATTTGTATGGAAAATAAAGAAGATATTATACAAAGTCTTGCTGTGCAGCAAGGTTCGGTCTACTTTCTTGTGCACTTGGAGGCCAGATCCTCTAAGGAAAGGTTTCAAGGTTTCCAGACCACATCTTCGCAGTGCCCCAGTGAGAGAGGGTGGCACTACCATGTCTGATTCATAGTGCTATCATCTCTGCATATATATATATATATACACACACACTTTTTATTTATTTTGATATATATATATCTGTGTGTGTGCAGGAAGACAACAGCTGTGCTGGGAAACCAAACCCACCTTTTCTGGATTCCCTACTGTCCTACTTCTAAAACAATTTCTCTACAAATGCTAATACTAGCTGAGCTTTGACATGAAGAAACACCTGAAGTGACTTACCTCCTAGTGTGAATGCATGCTTGGATAAAATCCCTTTAACACTATCCATCACTGCCTGGTTAATTCTCATTTGTCATGCAAAGATTATGCCCCATGTAGGAACTGCTGCTGCCAAAGGCTTTTCCATAAGTCATGCTTCTCATTTGTCTGAGGCTAATAATTAAATATCACTCTCTCTATACATATATACATATACACATACATATATGTATAATCATTATGAATGGTCAAGACTGAAGTCCCCAAGCCACTTCATTCCCAGAATAATATTGTATCAGCTGGATCACACATACCTGTTTTGTGTAGTCACCCAGGTGATACAGAAAAGCTACCTTAAAAATATAGAGATGTCAAAAGTCTCATCCCCAGAAAGAATTGCAAAAAACAGATCCCATATGTGACAGTCCCTGATGGACAGGGAAGCAGTGGAAGGGTGGGGAAAGCCTAGAATAGGTTTAATTCTCTGCAAATGGAGTAAAGCCACCCTAATCTGATTTTCCTGGGAGAGAATTCGGTGATGAATGGTTCTACATAATATGCTGAGCCATCACCACACTGGAGCCATTTATCACTCTGAATGCATGGAGGCAAATGTGATTATTATTTAAATAAACTACAACTGCCCCCTGCTCTGTCCTCTCTGTGCATAACCTGCAGCCTTCATTCATCTCAGAGAAGTTAAATCTTAAAATGACTAAGCTGATCCATTTCCATTTTAAATGATGTGAAGGTCACTACTGAAAAGGAGAGAACATGGTGTCTTGAAGGAAAATGACATCTATTCCTTGAGTAATTTTTTGCCCTAACTCCTGTGCCTTTGATGCTCCTGACAACTTCTGCATCCTTGAAGGTGATAGCAGTCCACAGCAGCTTTTGGATTGAGAAGGATGCAGAACAACAGGGGAGGATACCATGGCTGGGCAGCAACGAGGACTTTTGCTGCAACTTGTGTAACTCATGTGGACTGTGCTGAGTCATGTTCAGCAGCGTCTGTGACATACCACGTGCACAAAGCAAGCACAGTATGATGCCCTTTCACAGTCATTTTTCTACCCAGCTCCACTCTAGAGACTGGTTTTGATCTTTTTATCCCTGGCCCAGGTGCAATCAGGCTCAGACCTCCCCTACTGACTGCAGATAATGCTGACAATTTATGCAGCTGCTGAAGCACAGGCAATTTTTCAAACTCCTTTTGCACACACCTGGGGACCATCAGTTCAGGTAATGATAGATAACGCTGCTTTGGCTGCCCAAGACTAAGCAATGGCTGCAAAATTTTCCAAGGATCTCAGTCATATATCCCGGAACTAGCTAATGCTGAGCTTATAACACTGAACTCAAATGGAAAGAAGGTTTAAGAAACAACTTGCTTATCATATGAGTACCACTGCGTCAGCATGAGGTGCAACTCTAAGTATAATGAAGGTGGCTTTTCTTTTCATCAGGCTTGGGAGCACCCTGTGCTGGGAAGATGGCTCTGTGCCAGGCAGCCCTGTGCAGTGGTGCTACCGAGCAGGAGGAGCTGTGTGCTCATACACACGCTGCAGCCATCCCAGCGGGCTCTGCTGCATCCAACACACATTTCGTGTCTTGACATAACCTTGCAAAGATCATCTGAGGTACCTGAATGTCTTGTATAATCATGATTAGTGTGAGTGGAGAAAAGCCCTTTTTGAGAAACAGCACAGGACTTGATTTGCACATACTGAGCAAATGGCAGTAAACACTTCATGTGTAGGATAAATCTGTCTTTCTGTGATAGCAACTTGTAGGTGCTATTGTCAAACACTAAAAATAATGTAATACAGTGAAAAAGTAAAGTCAGTCTGCATTAGCAACTACCCACAACCACCACCCCGTCCTCCAACAGTGGTACTGAACAGATGAAATGCTTTCACAGTCTTTCCGCGCAGTCTCTCTGGACAGCCTGACTTCTGACTACTGAGACCTATAGCTCCCCTGTGTATTGAATTTTACAGTAAGGAGAGAGTGTCTGAACTGAATTACTCAGTGCAGCATTAGTTAAGTGTCTCTTGTGAGCTTCCTCCTGTGAGCAAGCAGGGGACAAATCCCAGCTAGTTGTGCTTTCTTCCATACCTGAACTCCTTTTTCATCGTTCTCAGCACACCAGGACCTTCAAGGCGGAGAGTGACGTTCTCCAGGGTTTGTTTCAGAGGATTGGTGAATTCCACAGTCACAGACATTTCTTTTCCAGCTACCATCTCACCTTGGGTCTGCAAGACAAGGAAAGGACAATGCTCTGCAAGCTGATAATAATAAAATGCCCCATGGTGAAATCTGTAGGGTTAAATACACAGTACTTGTAAGGAAGGAGAGGAGGGGGAATGGAGCACACAGCAAAACAGCTTGAGGCAGAGAAAGTCTAGTCAAAAGAAAACTGTTGGATGGGTCCATAGGTACCACTGTAGATTTTTCTACCCATTGCACTTTTCCCTCAAGCCACATGACAGATCAAGAAGCAGGTCCTCTTTTCCATAGAAAAACCAGAAAACTGCATGCACAGCCCTGGAGCTGAGTGTCCAGCTGAGGGGGCCTCTCTCCCAGATTCAGTCCAACTCTCCATCAGCATTGAAGTACATGGCCTGCTCAGGACGTAAGCTCCAGAAGAGAAGGGCAGGTCTTATTGCCTTAAATTAGAAACACCAGGTCACATTGCTTGCACCTCTCAAAAGTGTTGTGCCCATCTCTCCCTGCCGTGCAACTGCCTCTCGTGCTCTGAAGGGTTTCTAACCCTGCGCATGCACTCTTTGTAGACCTGAGAGCCAATTGTCCTTCAGAATCCTTACATAGCAAAAAAGCAATACATTTTGCACTGGAAAATATTAAACTGCAAGACTAATGAACAGTAATCACATTGAATTCCACGTGTATTGCAGTACACAGCTGAAGGGATCTGTCTGTCCCTTCAGATCAGTGCCGGTAGTACAGCTGTCTGGAAAACACCTCCAAATGAACATGTTTTTAAAGAAAGACTACATTCATGGGGATTTTGTTTGTTTTTTTTTTCCCCCCCCTAGAAACATAAAATTTCTCACAGAATATAAAAAGCTTAGGCAAGGGTTTTCAACTTACAGCTGGCAGATCCCAGACGGTCCATGGACTACTTAAAGGGCCTTGAAAAAGGTAACTAAGAAAAACAAGTATCTTGTCAATTAATTTAAAGTGCTATGCTGGGGTCTGCAGCCCTACTGCAAATTTTTAAGGAGTATGACAGTTGCAAAAAGCTGGAAAGACTCTGGTCTAAGGGATCACTCTGCACCAAATACTGATACATTGACTGGAGTAAAGAACGAGATACTCACAGCTAAGGTCTTCACAGCATTTGGCCACCTGACTTTGCAAAAAGACATCAGTAGTATTTCCAGAAGTCCTATCCCAGTTAGAGGTCTTATGTCCTCCTTATTTCAATTGCCCGTTTAAGATCACTGGGGGGATTCAAAATCATCCTGAAGTCCCATACATGCAACTGAGACCATGATCTGTATTTGCTGAACTTATTGTTGTAACCCAGTCTCAAGCTAAATTAGAATAAGGTGTCATTTCTTACACTGTTAACTCTGATAATCTCCTTAGACCAATGCAGAAAGATCAAAGGTTTATCTGAAGACAGAAGGGGAAATACATTTTTTTCATTCTCTCTTACTCTCACATTAAGAACTCCAGCCTGCCAGACAAATTCAATGAAGAAATCTAACAAGAAATCTAGGGAGATAAGCTTAATCAGATTTCTTAAAAAAACAATAAAGCAAAGTTTCCTATATAAATACATAGGTATATACACACGTGCACACACAAACTCTTAAAAAAATCCAGCTATTAAAATTTCAGCTTATTTTTACACATCACAAAGAAGCAGAGAAGAGACAAACTCAGTTTTACTAGAAGACATGCTTATTGGACAATGAACCTATCTCATATACTAAACATCCATTCCTCATAACAGCAGGGAGGCTAAACTATTTTGAAGCTCAAAACTGGGATCCTGTACAAGATGTTCTGTTTAAGTACTGAATTGAAAGAACTCTCTACTTTCAAACTTGGTTATTGAAGAAAGGTATTTGAATTAGATTTTATCTGTCTTGTTTACCTCCTCTCCAGAATGCTCAGTAAACCAAAAAACTCTTATTTGAAAATACCAATAATCTGATCAGATCATAGCAACATTTCTGCAGCCCATGAAATATTTTGTGAACTTCACTGTAGTTTTGATCTACACGTTTTAAAAGGCTTTTTCTGCAGAAGGCTGCTGTTTCAGATTACTACATTTATTATTATATGGAAACACGAACATTGGTTCAAATATACAGGGGGCGAAAAGGTCCAAAAACTTATATTTCTTTTAAGGTCCTGAATTTTAGGGAGCTGCATTCATGTTTATGTAAAGCTTACTGAACAGGTGTTCTAATTTTTTTTTAGTATTAGAAAAAAAACAGATCCAAATGACATCATTCAAAGCAGATGAAGGCTCAGCACTTTTGAAAATGAGGCAATTTATTTGGATGCCTAGTTATGAATTGAGAACTCTCAACCTCAGCTATGCCTTTGCAGTATGACATAGAGTCCTTCTCCTACCACAAACATTACACTTCTACATTTTCATGTGTACCATGCCACCATCTGCAGAAACGCTTGAACTTTCAGGACAATTGACTGACAGTACATTCACAGAGTGGCAGTAAAGCACTGAAATCCTGAAACTATGGTCCCAAATGGATGCTTCCCGTCCAAGTTTGGAGGAACTTTCCATAACACCTGCAGGAGCTTTCCAAGTCAATTCACCTCAACAACAGTGTCCTTCATTCTTCAGCAAGAAGCCTCCGTGCTGTGTTGCTTTAAATACAACAGACTTCTGAACTAGTTAAAGACTTGAGTGACTTGAGTGAGTAACTTCTCTTATCCTTTGAGTTTCTCCAGCTTTATCAGACCTTTTCCACTCCTTCCTCTACTGAGATCACTTCAGCTCTCTATCGGTGATGCTGTCAGTCTCAGTCTTTAATGTAGGGATACTCAGTACAATATATAACATACCTATACACCCTTGTACACTCCAGGTAGCCACTGCTTTATAAGGTCCATGTTAGACTGAAGGTCTAATGTGCACACACACAGAGGTACACCCCCGATCCCAGAAATCAACCTGCCAACCTTGTAGAGAACAGCCCACACGCATGATGGTGGTCGCTCCCCTCTACCCCAGCCCTGAGCTACCTTGATCCTCAGGGTGGGAATTTCCAGGACTGTTGCCTTCTGCGTGGCCAGAATCTTCCCCGTTTCATTGATCCGTGCCGTCACAAAGAAATGAAAGGAAGCTTGGTCCAGCAGGTCACTCAGGTACTCACTTGATTTGATCACAACATCAAAAGAGCTGGCTGAGGGGAAAAACGGGAAAGAAAAAAGGCATATGAAGCAATCTAACAGCTAATTTCTCCTCCCACCATGGCCAGTGCCAGTTACACAAGTGCCTTGGCCCACCACCAAAGAATAACTTTGATTTTTTTGTCCAAACTACCTTAATTTCTTTACCTCACCATTCCCCCTCTTATCTCACCCTCTTTCCTTTTAGGCTGTGAACTTCCTAGAGCAAGAGCTGGGTTTGTGCACAGCTTCTGCCTGTCACCACATGCTCAGGTCACTGTCAAAGGTTTCTAGGCACCACCACACAATAAGTAAGAAGCAAGATTATCAATAAATAGCTACTGAGCACAAAGGTCCAAATCAGCTTTTGAGTGTCACCCTTGTAGATGTTTGCTCATTCACTTTATTCTTGTGCTTTCTCTGCTTCTCTTCCTGGCAGAGGGATGCCAGCAGGGATGCTACCAGAGCATCCACTGTGGGGTGTGAGCCCATGTGGGCTACCTGGAAGACCATCTGCTCTTCAGGACATGTCTGGATATCTGCTTTTGTCCTACACTGGACTTGTGTGCAAAATTTAACAAGAAAGTCCTCCTATTGCCATCATGCCCTCTAGAGAGCTTTCACATGCTCCCTGACAATAATTATTGGAAGGAACAAGTCCCCGTAGGCTAGACTGTTGAGATGCAGGGAATCATTAATTTTAATCATATTGAACTGCAACTCCCAAGCCAACAGTGGTGTGAGAATGTGATGCAGAGAAGCAGACCTGTTAACTAAGTGACCAGGCAGAATATATAGACATGGAGCGCTTGCCTCTATAAACATTCATTATAACCCTATATATATACCAAGATCTCTCATCTGTTAACTATGATTATTACTGTTATCCATTATTTGTATTGCATTTGTGACATACACTGTACACACTGAGATAATTTAACTCAGTTGGGTAAATGACATTCACCCCTTTTCACTCTTTTGATCCGCTCACATCAAAACCAGTTCCTTGATTTGGTTTCAAAGCTATTCCCTTGGTGACCAGCTGACCTGGATTTACCAGGCCAGCCTTAGGTGCTCCTCCTCCCTCCCTCCCTCTCTCTCTCTCCCTCTCACTCTGTATTTCTTGTAAAAGGATTTCCTGTAATGTTCCAAACTCTAAATTATAAATCAGGCAAGATATTTCTCATCTGTGTAAAGTAAGTCAATAAATAAATAAATTAGTTACAGTTGAAGATAAATTTAGAGTGGAAAGAAAGATGAACACAGGAAAAAAAAAAGAATAATAGACTTCAGATTCATTAACATTGACTGTGCTGGTAAGTTGCCAGTGCCACTTACTGCACCTGGAAAAGCCAAGGGAAGCCCAAAACCAAGCTGCCTTACAGCCTTTCAAAAAACCAGAGAGAACTAAATATAACTGAGTAGATAAGAGAGCACCTTTGAAGGCACTAGAAGGTTTAAACTATTAAAATCCTCAAAGAT
Organism: Strix uralensis; assembly: GCF_047716275.1. Taxonomy (NCBI): domain Eukaryota; kingdom Metazoa; phylum Chordata; class Aves; order Strigiformes; family Strigidae; genus Strix; species Strix uralensis. The sequence continues at coordinate 80,003,289 of NC_133972.1, read as the reverse complement.
GTTTTCATCCCACATAATTCCTTTAAGAATTATTCTGAAAATCATGCATTCATTTCCTTTTTGAAAACTTAGTTTGCTTCATTCTTTCAGCCACATGGGCTGGAAGAATGTCTTTGACACATCTTTATTGTATTGAAATTTTTGTTACTTCTGGATATATATACACACACTTGCCATGAACGAAGTCTACAAATTCTTGAGTTCCTCAGAAGGTATTCTCCCATCACATCCCTGACAAAGCATTCTCGCACAGTTGCAGATGATCATTCTGTCTCCCTTCACACTGCTCATCTGCTCAGACATCATTCCTGAATGCATGTGTACTTCTATCCAAAGCAAAGGCAAAAGAATTCACGCTCAAATTTTATGTATCACCTTCAGAGATGGCGTAACTTGTGAGGGTTTTTTGTCCTGTTGTGGAACAAAGTGCTCCACAAGTTGATAACTGTAGCTCAGATATAGGCTAATTTTCACCTTGAAAGGTGGTAATACCTTAAAACGTGTCTCCTTGGCCAGAAGCAGTAATGGGGACATACTTTTGGTACACATACAAAAAAAATCCATGTTCTGTTTTCTCAGGTGCTTCTCTCTAGTCTGTGTTCACTCACCATCAGTCAATTCGGAATTTTCAGCACAGTTTCAAGAAGCATTTTACAAACCATTTACTTAAATTAGAAAAAATGAATTATGAGGCTCAGTGATGCTTAAACTGCTATTAATTTCATTTCTTGCACAGAGGAGCTAGATGAGCCTCAACTCACTGCAGAAGTTGTCTTTCAGGTAATAATACCTTACACAGACCTTTGATGCAAGAGCAGACCAAAGTCCTGGAATCAAGCACAAATCACAGCCAGAAAGGGTAGCAGGTATTTGCACATCTCCTACAAGATGACTGAATTTTCCCCCGTTAAAGAAGTGGCACAGAATTTAGACCAAGCAGTTGAAATTATTTTTTTTTTTTTTTTACTGTACCTAGCCAAGTCTCCAAAAGTTTTGCAGTATTTCAGATTAAATATTTACTAACTGATGCAAGCCACTGTAAACCCCCACATTGTGTTTTGATAGGCTCTGTTGAAACAACCCAATGCCCATTTCCAGACTTCCGGCAAATGAGTCGGGGAGTAGAACCAGCAAGCAGGTCTCAGGGCTTTTTTATAGACTGGAAGTAGAATTTTTATTAACCTTCAACTGTAGATCCCTATAAGATCCCTATAAGACTCCTACTTTATGGCGATTAATCAGCTCCAAATAAAAATGTGCAGTTTTAGATGATGCTCAAAGTGAGGAAGAAAGCAGAGGATTTTTTTTTTCACAGCATGGTGGGAAAAAAGCTAGCAGGTTTGAAAACAACTATGCAAGTCTTACATGAAGAGGGTTCCAGTTTTGCACTGAAAGAGTGTTTCTTGAATTCATTTTTTGTGACTCCAGTATAAAACACTATGTTGCCTGAAAGGTAGGTAGTAGCAGTGTAGCAGTTGTGACTTTTGTTCCTGAAAGTTATAGTGACTTTAAAGTCACTGCCAAGGACTGCCTTTTGCGCTTGGAATTCCATGTCAACATCCGTCTGTGGCTGATATGTGGTGTCTTGTGCACTTTGTTTTTTAATGCCGTACATCACAGCAGTCTCAAGAGCCAGTCTCTCCTCCTCTGAGCCTAGAAATGAATGGAAATCAAATTTAGGAAATAAACAGGGGTACTGCATTAGCCCACTCACCGATCACAAGGGTCCATTTTCCAAAGTTTGTGGTAGCTGAAATGAATGGATGAGGACAGTGAACCTTGCTGTGGTAAAGTTAATATTAGGAGAACTTCACAACTTCCAAGTGAGCTCGTGTTAAAGATTCAAGCCATATCAGGTAAATTGATGTAGCTTAATTGATATTAATGGGGCTACACTGATTTACTCTGTGCGAATAGCTGGTTTGAGTAAGAAATGTCTAAACATTTGTACAGAAAGCCTTGAATTGTTTTGAATGCTTTGAGTTACTCCATGACTACCCTTTGTTTTCACTACAGCTTACTCAGTCTAAAGCATTTCTGAGTAGCAAAGCCTGTGTGCTCATCAAGGCATCTGCAGTGGGATGGAGTTACAAACAGAGTTCCAGAGGGGACCTTGGCAGCTTTTCATGAAGCTTCCTCAGTGCCAGAGGTTTGTAAATCCACCATCTAAGATCTGACTGAGGTAAATCTACATCAGTATGGTCCCACCCCATTTCAGGTTACCTTCTTGGAACTTGTAGTCCTCAGTAATCTCCATCATTCCATCACCCCCAACTTCCTTGGTCACAATCAACTGCCCAACATGGGTTGTGTCAATTTTTTCTATCACTTGGGTTCCATTTTTTTCCCTTCTTGAGTAAACAATATCACTATTCACCTATAAAATTAAATGAAAAAGGATTGAGATACATGGAAGTAGAAAGAGAAAGGGAAGCCAGCCTATCTCCCCTCAAAAACAGTGACACGTAGACTTGAAGTCTCACTAATTACGCACATTGAAGTCCCATGTTTAAAATTAGTTATATGCTACAATAATGACTAGATGCATTTTACTATTTGCAGCTCCAGAATGACAGACAATGTAAGCTTGAGTAGGCTACAGAGATACTGTTCAGACTTGTGGAGCAAGACTACATATTCCTTGCACCAAAAAACTTTAGACCATAGAGAGAGGAACGCTTCATAGATAAAATATCTTTATTCTCTTCTGTCCTAAGGTAGATACAATTCAATTAGAGAGAGACCTGCTCTACAGCTGCTGCAATTCTGGGCACACAAGCTCTGGTGGTGCAAGAGGTTAAAACTCTCGACCAGGCCCTCTCACTCCTCATGGAGATATTTCTCTCTCAGATATGCCAGTCAAACCACTGATGTGAGCTCTCCTTGACCCACTGCAGACAAAACGAACATGGTGAGCAAAGACTTCTTTAAAATCCCTGTATCTGTTTTGACTGAAATAAGCAAGGGAGCCTTAACATAAGCAGCTTTGCTGGCAAGCCTGAGAAGGAAGTTACAGCTAACAAGGGATGAAGATGAGCAGCTAGAGCTAGTGACTCATTTGCCAGCATAGCTGGAATCTGGGAAGGATAAATGGCCACAGGCTGAAGTTTCATTGGAGCCGGAGTAGCTTTTTCTGCTTATTACATTGGTGAGCAGAGATTAGAGAAATCTCTGTCATTCGTTAGAGTCATATCACACCTACTGGCCTGCATGTCAAAATATAATTATGAGATTTTTCTTTGATGTGGACTATATGTGAAGTAACTTCTCAATCCATAAAGTGCAGTGGAGCCTTATCTTCTGTCTCACCTACAGTCCCACTGATGTCACTCAATGCACTAAAAATATTCAGGTATGTACCTCAGCATAGACAAAAGGAGCATCAAATTGGTAGCAAACGTGACCATGTTTAATGGCTTGAACTGAGGCTGGGCCACACCTGTACATACCTATGGGGAGAAGAGAGATTAAGTGAGAGATTAAATTAACTTTAAAACACATCAGAATGTTATATTTTCTCAAAGGAAAAGAATTCCTGGGTTTTAGTGAACTCTTTTAATAGTTTACAGGAACTCCTGACCAAGAAGTGCAAAGCTTAATTTCTGTTACCAGCCCTCTAAACAACACAGACTCAAGTCTGAAACAACCTAATGGTTCAGTACCTTAATGGCACCATAAAGAACACTGTAAGTCTCAAGTGCTTGAAACACAGTTACAGCTGGTTTTGGTTAAAGCACATAATTTTGTGAGGGCTCAGTTATACCACAGACTGAGAAAGATCTCACTGCAAATCTGCTAAAGATGTCTTTAAAGAACTGGAAAATTAAGGACTGGGAAGAAATAGCAGTGGCTTTTCCCTTTTCCTCTCCTACCTGTTGCCTGCTTAGGAAGTTTAGTAAGGGCTGCAGACATAAAATGAAGGAGAATTCATTTGATCAGGCTCCTGTATAGGTTCTCTAAAATTTTAGAAGCCATCTTTTGGCAACAGGACTACATCTATTCTGTACAAAGCAGGGCCCTTCTCATGCACAATTTTGTGCACATGCATCATAAGCAGTGTTATAATAAGAACAGGTTTATTTTAGAGCTCATAACAAATCAGGAGAAGGCCCTGAGCATGGGTGAATGTGGTTATCTGGTGCAAGAAGTTGTCACTGGCCACATAGTGCCACTGGCTCAGCTATCATCAGCTCATTGTTTGCCACAAAGAACCCAAGTGTTGGAAAGAGAGCTAAGGAGGACTTAAAGTGATATTACCATCACTGGTTTCTTGGGGTGTCCCATCAACAACCTGCCATCCTCCAAAACCAACAGGAAGATCAGGTCTGGTCATCCAAGCTTCATTCCAGCAATGATAGTTCCTTAGGCAAGAGATGGGACCAGAATATTAAATTCTTGGAAAGAAGCATACAGACCAAAATAAACTTGTGTAGTTATGTCCTGCCATTGCTTCAATAACATTTGCCAATTTAGGAATGAAAAAGTTGGCTCTTTCTAGAGAATAGAGTTTTAGGTCTAAAAGTTTGGTAACTATCTGTTAAAACCTGAATGCCACAATCCTTCATTGTAGTTTCTTGACTGCAAGCTGAAGAAGCTTTTTGATTCTTCTAATGTGTTCTGAATGCAAATGTCTCAGAAAACTTGCCAGTGCTTGGAGATTGTTGGGGTATATGAAGAGCTACACAAACTACAATCCCTTTCCAGCCAGACACCTCCACTTCAGTCTGCCTGCTAAAGCAAGCTTTGAATCTTCTTCAAGTCATTAAAGCATGGTCTGCTTTATAACTATTAAGACTGAAGCTTTGGCACCTCTTCTGAAGAGATTTCAGGATCAACTCCTGTCATGGTTTAAGCCCAGCTGGCAACTAAGCACCATGTGGCTGCTTGCTCACTCCTCCCCCCAAGTGGGATAGGGAGGAGAATTGGAAGAAAAAGGTAAAAACTCGTGGGTTGAGATAAGGACAGTTTAGTAGGACAACACAAGAAGAGAAGAAATAATAATAACAGTAATACTAATAAAAGAGTATATAAAGTGAGTGATGCACAATGCAATTGTTCACCACCCAGAACCTGACGCTCAGCATGTTCACAAGTTGCAATTCCTTCTCCCCCAGCCATCTCCCCCAGTTTATATACTAAGCATGATGTCATATGGTATCAAATACCCCCTGGACTAGTTTGGGTCAGCTATCCTGGCTGTGTCCTCTCCCAGCTTCTTGTGAAAATTAACACTATCCCAGCCGAACCCAGAACAACTCCATAACATACAGTCTGTAGCTCTGCTTTCATGGGTCAAAACAAACATGCTTAGCTGGTTTCCATGTTGGATGAGAAAAAGACCCTGCACAGGCGTTATAAGACTATCCTCATTGTGGATTCCTTATAAGGTCTTCCCAGTGTGTCATGCCAATGAGGGAGGTCAGATCTCCTAGACCATACAGTTTTCCCTAAAAAATATCTACAACCACTGTGGGCCAAGTTTTGCCTTTAGAGCCCAGGACAGTATGCTGAAAGGTGAATTTTTGAGAGTGGTTCATCTAGGTGCTCAGGGTTGAAATGCCCTCACTTGGATGGATGCTCATGTAAAGAAAAAACACTACAGTACCATCAGAATCTGCCCAGAATGTTTCAAAGCTGATCAGATAAGAAAGACAGATCTTGTAACTTCCTGCAATGCTACTGGTGCTCAAGGGAGAGCACAGCAAGAAAAAACCACAATCTAGGGAGAGGTCCTTGCAGTAAAGCTGGCAAAGTGTTTGAATTTCATTACTGCAAAAAATAAAAAAAAGGAAGGAGTAGAGAAAGGGGCAATTTTGCTTGCAAATTATACATATCCTACAGCAGATATGTATAAAATTACATCTGTGTAGCTGCTGAAACGGCCCCTAGTACACGCAATGATATTAGCAACCAAAATGAGGATTGTTAAAATCCGACAATTTCATTAATAATAGGTGAAAACCAGCCATGGAGCAGAGTCGGAAGGATCTGAGGCTTGTCTAACAAGACATTTCAAAGTGGAATTGAAAGCTTGGATCAGGGTAAAACTTGTCAGTTAGGAGAGTTAATGAAGCAGCACTACAGAAAAAGGAATTATTCAAGGAAAATGACGCACACTCAGAGAATGTTTGATGCTGCTGAGAGTAGTCAATGCTGAATCATGCTCACAGAGCTTTGCTGAGGGCTACCAGAGAATGGAGACGCACTTTGTGGTAGGAAGTTTTTTGAAAACTGTTATGCCAACATGTGAGAGAGACAATCCCCGCCCTGAAGCCTTCACTGGTTCACTTTGAATCAAACTCAGATGTGTCACCGGCTTTGTGTTCTGCAAAAGAGCCACCTGAAGAGCAGGCAGGAGGGAAGGATGATAAAACCAAGGAGAGGGGATAACGGTGTGGAAAAAGGCAGCTCTGCTTCAATTCTGAAATAGGTAATGCAGTTTTTCTATATTTTTTTCTATATTCATCCTAGAGGACAGGACCTTTCTTACTGGTTTCTATTGGTGTAGTGTTGGGTGAAACAGGACAGCAATTTCTTTACGTCTGCTGCCATGCAAATAACAAATACCCTTAAGGATATGCAGTGTGAATGGACAGAAAGACATTGCTTGTAACACACATGAGCATTAAGGAAAGGATGATGAAGGGAACATTTGCCTCTCCAAAATGTAGTAGAAACTTCTGTCTTGTAGAAGTGAGCACAGCTGAGGAGCTGGCTCCACAGCCATAATTTGTTAAACTGGTTCTGTAGTTCTTGTATTCTACAGCAAGCCTGAGACATTAAAGAAAGCAAGAATGGCTATACAGATCAATGTAGTGACCATTAAATATTTACAGAGATAATTACGAATAGACTAAACAAAGCAATGGGGAAATTAATAAAAGATGATCAGGTGGGTTTTATGCCTGGAAGACAATTTAGGAAGGGTACTTCATATTGCTTATGAGACAGGCACATGCTGGAAACAGCTGCTGCCCTTTCCTTAGCTAATAAGCTCAGGCATTGGGGTTGAGAGAGGCACTGATAACATTATTGAGAAATTAGAGAAAAGTGAGCTGGAAGTGAATGGGAGAGCAGAGGTCTCAGAAGGGCTTTCTTCACAGGCCTGGACATGGATGAACCCTCATAGGGCCAGGTGACTTCAAGCAAGTTTCTGCCGAGGTACTGACGTCGGTCGGCTTAGACCTCACAGTAGGAGTGAGTCTTGATTCCCATCCAAGAGAAATATTCTTTAAGTGTCTTTATATCATCATTAAGAAAGACAAGGAGAACAAAGTAAGGGGACAGAGGCAGTACTGATGGGCCCAAATCCGGCCAGATTTATAAAAATAACTTTTTGCAAAGTCTGTGTAATTTTGTATATGTGTTTTGTTGTTGTCGTTGTTTCTTATCCTGAGGGAGAAGATGATCTTTAATAAAAATAAATAAATGTCAGATAACATTCAGAGGGAGTCCCACACTCAGAGATTGATTGGACTAAAAATCCTGGCTCCAAGTATCCCTGAAGTCTGAGAGTATTTTAAACCTGAAGACAGATCAGGTCCAGCAGTACAAGGCAATAGAAATGATATATTAATAAAGAAAAAGAGCTTTGCTTCCAGTTTTCAGGAGATTATAAATAAAAGTGAGAAATACATTTTAAAAAATACCTTGAGCTTGTCCTCTTAAAAAAAATAAAAGAAATAAAAGAGACATTAAAAATAAAATCAAGGTTAAGACACAAGCCATTTAAAGTCGGCATGTGGGCTACCATGGAGTGTTACAGAATAATGAAGAGAAAGGACACAGAGGAGAAATGAAAAGAGGTGTGTAATACATTAAGTCATGCCCAAAGGGTTATATGCGCACCATGTACTAATAAATGCACCAGGAGGATAAAAGGATGAACAAGGCAGTTTCAAAAGTAATCAAGCCAAAGAAAACAAACATAGGATGGGAAGATGAAATGCTGGTGTAAAGTTGCATATGGCTTTAAGTGGAGCAAGGATGATTTTGGATGATCTATCCCTGTCCCAGAAGAATAGAAAACAACAAGACTGAATTAAGAAGTCTTGGGAAACAGCTGGGAAAAGGAGAGGTAGGGAAGTAAAATGAAATGTCAAAAGTGGGTAAGAGATGTTGTATAGATCAGGTTAGGAGAAGGGGAGAGGAAGACATGAGACAGTGGAAAGTCTGAAGCGTGGCAACGATCCATTACTGCGGGTATATGGACTGAACAGTCAGGCGGATAGTCATTTGGTCTTGTTTCACATCATTTATAGACAGAGGAGGTTTCAGAAGAGTGACTGTTTCTCTATAGCTCTGTGAGCCATAGAAGGACCAGCCCCATGAGACATACTGAGGTCTTGCTGTCACATAGACCCGATGCAGCTTAGCAAACTGTGAACCCTCAAGGATCCTAACAGGAGGGAACAAGGCAAACAGGAGGACCACAACCCTGGACTTCAGGAGAGCAGGCTTTGGCCTGATTAGGATCCTGGCTGGAATAATCCCATGGAAGGCAGTTCTAGATATAATATGGGTCTAGGAGAGCTGGTTGCTTTTCAAGGGTCACCTTCTCCAAGCTTAAGAATGGTCCATCCCTCTGTACAGGAAAACCAAAAGTGGCACAAGGCCCACATGGTGAACAAAGCAGTTCCAGTTAAACTCAAACATTAAAAAAAAGTGCACAAGATGTGGAAGCAGGGACCGTTGACCAGGAGGAATATAGAGACACTGTCTGAGCATGCAGGGACAGGTTTAGGAAAGGCAAAACCCAGATCAAACAGTATGTCAATGGACGTGAAGAGCAGTAAGAAAGGCAAGCACATCAGTATCAAAAAGACGACTGTGGAAAATGTGAATTGCCTGCTGAATGGGGCAGGGGACCTGGTGACAAAGGACTAAGAAAAGGCCAAAGTATTCAATGTCGTCTTTGCCTTGTTTTTTACTGCTAAGATTTGCCCTCAGGAATCACAGCCCCTGAGACCAGTGTGGTAGTTTGGAGTAACGAAAATTTACCATCTGTAGAGGAGGAACAAGTTTGAGAATATTTAAACAAGCTGAACACATAGAATTCCAATGGATCTGATGGGATGGACCCAAAAGTGCTGAGTGAGCTAGCCAATGTCATTGTAAGACCACTCATATCTATCTTCAAAAGGTCATGGTGATCGGGAGAGGTTCCTGAGGACTGGAAGAAAACAATTATCACTCCTTTTGTAGAATCATGGAGTTGTTTATGTTGGAAAAGACCTTTAAGATCTTCATGTCCAACCATTAACCTAGCACTGCCAGGTCTACAACTAAACTATGACCCTAAGTGCCACACCTACATGCCTTTTAAATACCTCCAAGGATTTAAATACCTCAACCACTTCCCTGGGCAGTCTGTTCCAAAGCTTGACACAGTGAATAAATTTTTCCTAATAGCCAATCTAAACTTCCCCTGGTGCATTTCCTCTTGTCCTAACACTTGTTATTTGGGAAAATAGACTGACATCTACCTTGCTACAACATCCTTTCAGGTAGTTGTAGTGAGAAAAAAGGTCTCCCCTCAGCCTCTTTTTCTCCAGACTAAAAAACCCCAGTTCCCTCAGCTGCTCCTCATAGGACTTGTTCTCTAGACCCTTCACTAGCTTCATTGCCCTTCTTTGGACATGCTCCAGTACCCCAATGTCTTTCTTGTAGTGGGGGGTCCAAAACTGAACACAGTAATCAAGGTGCAGCCTCAGCAGTGCCAAGTACAGGGGGTCAATCACTTCCCTAGTCCTGCTGGCCACACTATTTCTGACAAAAGCCAGGATGCTATTGGCCTTCTTGGCCACCTGGGCACACTGCTGGCTCATATTCAGCCGGCTGTTGACCAACAGTCTTAGGTCCTTTTCTGTGGGACAGCTTTCCAGCCTCTCTTCTCCAAGCCTGTAGCCTGTTCTTCAGGAAAGAGAAGGAGTACCCAGGGAACTACAGACTTGTCAGCCTCACCTTGATCCCTGGGGAGGTTATAAAGCAAATTCTTCTGGAAAACATTTCTAAACATATTAAGGACAAGGTGATTGGCAGTAGCCAGCGTGGATTTACAAGGGGCCAGTTGTGCCTGACCAACCTGATAGCTTCTCTGACGGAGCTGCCAGGCAAACATGCAGAGGTCCAGGTCCCAGGCTGCAGGGAGTGCCTGAGTCTGTCAATCCTGTCGGAGGGCACCAGTGACAGCACCCATGTGCGCTGCGATCAGCTGGGTGACCTGCTCAGCCTGGTGGCAGAACTCAAAGAAGAGGTCACAAGATTAAGAAGTATTAGGGAGTGTGAAAGGGAAATTGACTGGTGGAGTAGCACCTTGGCACCTGTGAAGCAACAGGAGCAAATGGAGTCTCCAAACAAGGCAGGTGATCCCTCATCCTCTTGCTACCAGGCAGAAGGAGGGGACCTAAGAGATGGGGGAGGCTGGAAACAGGTCCCCACTCGGGGAGGCAGGAATATCCTCTCCCAACCTCCCTCACCCTCCATGGTGTCCCTTCACAATAGATTCAGGGCCCTGGAACTTTTGAGTGAAGTAGAGAAGGATGAAGAAAATGAGTCAAACAAGGAGGAAGACCAAGGTCCACCAAGGCCGGGTTGCTCTAGACCAGGTATTAAAGCCAATTCTAAAAAGAACCCCAGAAGGGTCATTGTAGAGTGTGACTCCATTCTGAGGGGTATTGAAGTCCCAGTATGCAGACTGGACCTGCTTCATAGGGAAGTCTGCTGCCTCCCTGGGGCCCGGGTAAAGGACCTCATGGAAAAACTCCCCACTCTAGTGAGACCCAAGGACTACTACCCTCTCTTGGTTTTTCAGGTAGGTAGCGACAATATTACCAAGAGAAGTCCTAAATCAATGAAGAGAGATTTCAGGGCCTTGGGGAAACTGGTTAACAGCTCAGGGGCACAAGTAGTGTTCTCCTCCATTCCTTCAATTGCAGGGATGGATGAGGAAGATTACAGGAGAACTCAACAGATGAACTTGTGGCTCTGAGACTGGTGTTACCAGCAGGGCTTTGGATTTTTCAATCACGGGTTAGTATACAGGATGCCAGACCTTTTGGCATCAGATGGGATGCACCTGTCCCAGAGAGGGAAAAAGATCTTGGGGCAGGAGTTAGCTGGGCTCATTGAGAGAACTTTAAACTAGATTTGAAGGGGGAAGGGGACAAAACTGGAACTCCCAGACATAAGACCCAGGGTAGATTACCATGGTTTGTGGGCTGTTGTGCCAGTGACGACCCTCACCCTGCTATCCCAGTGGATGCAAGGGATGGATACATGCAGCACAACAAAGATGCAAGGGATATTATTGGATCAGTAACCCTGGTAACACCTGTGAAAGGTCAGGCCCAACTTAGGACCTCTAAATGCGAAAAGGTGCTGGGACATCAGCCCATCTGAAGTGCATGTATACCAATGCACACAGCATGGGTAACAAACAGGAGGAGCTTGAAGCCATGATGCAGCAGGAAAATTATGATGTAGTGGCTCTCACAGAAACATGGTGGGATGTCTCCCATGACTGGAGTGCACCAATTGATGGCTACAAGCTCTTTAGGAGGGATAGACAAGGAAGGAGAGGTGGTGGGGTGGCACTGTATGTTAGGAACTGTTATGATTCCTTCAAACACAAGTATAATGAAGACAGGGTGGAGTGTCTTTGCGTTAGAGTCAGGGGGAAGGTGAACAGGGCAGATGTTGTAGTAGGAGTCTACTATAGGCCACCCACCCAGGACAGAGAGGTGGATGAAATATTCTATAGGTACTTAGGAGAAATCTCACGATCACTTGCCCTTGTTCTTGTGGGAGACTTTAACTTCCCAGACATCTGCTGGAAATACAACACAGCAGAGCAGGACCAGTCCTGGAGATTCCTGGAATGTGTGGGACATAACTTCCTGATGCAGCTGGTGAGTGAACCAACCAGAGAAGGTGCCCTGCTGGACCTCCTCTTTGTGAACAGAGAAGGACTGGTGGAAGATGTGGTGGTTGGAGGCCGACTAGGGCACAGTGATCATGAAATAATAGAGTTCTCTATTCTTAGAGAGGCCAGGAGAGGGGACAGCAGAACTGACATCCTGGACTTCCAAAGGGCTGACTTTGTCTTGTTTAGGCACCTGCTTGACAGAATCCCTTGGGAGATGGTCCTGAAGAGTATAGGGGTCCAGGAAGGCTGGACACTCTTTAAGAAGGAAGTCTTAATGGCACAGGAGCAGGCTGTCCCCAGGTGCTGTAAGAGAAGCCGGCGGCAAAGAAGGCCACCCTGGCTAAACAGGGAGTTTTGGCTGCAACTCAGGGAGAAAAGGAGAGTTTATGGCCTTTGGAAGAAGGGGCTAGCCACTCACAGTGATTACAAAGATGCTGTGAGGTTATGCAGGGTGGAAATCAGGAGGTCTAAAGCCCAGCTGGAAATTAATCTGGCTTCAGCAATCAAGGACAACAAGAAATGTTTCTATAAGTATGTGAGCAGCAAAAGAAAGACCAGGAAGAGCCTCCATCCCCTGCTAGACGCAGGAGGAAACATGGTAACAAGTGACGAGGAAAAGGCTGAGGTACTTAATGCCTTCTTTGACTCAGTCTTTAATAACAAGACCAGTTGTACTGAGGGAATCCAGCCTCCTCAGCCAGAAGACAGAGACTAGGAGAATGACTCCCCTGCAATCCAGGAGGAGATAGTCAGTGACCTACTGCATCACATAGACACACACAAGTCTATGGGACCGGATGGGATACACCTGAGGGTGCTGAAGGAGCTGGCTGGGGTGCTCGCCAAGCCGCTTTCCATCATTTACCAGCAGTCCTGGCTGACCGGGGAGGTCCCGACAGATCGGAAATTGGCCAATGTGATGCCCATATATAAGAAGGGTCGGAAGGATGATCCAGGAAATTACAGGCCTGTCAGCTTGACTTCGGTGCCCGGGAAGCTGATGGAGCAGCTCATCCTGAGTACCAGCACACAACACATGCAGGACAACTAGATGATCAGGTCCAGTCAGCATGGGTTTATGAAAGGCAGGTCCTGCTTGACAAACCTGATCTCCTTCTACGACAGGGTGACCCGCTTATTGGATGAGGGAAAGGCTGTAGATGCTGTCTACCTTGACTTTAGTAAGGCCTTTGACACTGTTTCCCACAGCATTCTCCTGGTGAAACTGGCTGCTCGCAGCTTGGATGGGCACACGCTTCGCTGGGTAAAAAACTGGCTGGATGGCCGGGCCCAAAGAGTTGTGGTGAATGGAGTTAAATCCGGTTGGCAGCCGGTCACGAGTGGTGTCCCCCAGGGCTCGGTTTTGGGGCCACTCCTGTTTAACATCTTTATTGATGATCTAGACGAGAGGATCAAGTGCACCCTCAGTAAGTTTGCAGATGACACCAAGTTGGGTGGGAGTGTTGATCTGCTCGAGGGTAGGGAGGCTCTGCAGAGAGACCTGGACAGGCTGGAGCGATGGGCTAAGGCCAACTGTAGGAGTTTCAATAAGGCCAAATGCCGGGTGCTGCACTTCGGCCACAACAACCCCCAGCAGCGCTACAGGCTTGGGGAGGAGTGGCTGGAGAGCTGCCAATCAGAGAGGGACCTGGGGGTGTTGATTGACAGCCGGCTGAACATGAGCCAGCAGTGTGCCCAGGTGGCCAAGAAGGCCAATGGTATCCTGGCTTGTGTCAGAAATAGCGTGGCCAGCAGGGACAGGGAAGTGATCTTACCCCGGTACTCAGCACTGCTGAGGCTGCACCTCGATTACTGTGTTCAGTTTGGGGCCTCTCACTACAAAAAGCACATTGAATTACTCGAGCGTGTCCAGAGAAGGGCAACGAAGCTGGTGAAGGGTCTGGAGCACATGTCGTACGAGGAGCAGCTGAGGGAACTGGGGTTGTTTAGTCTGGAGAAGACGAAGCTGAGGGGAGACCTCATTGCCCTCTACAACTACCTGAAAGGAGGTTGCAGAGAGCTGGGGATGAGTCTCTTTAACCAAGTAACAAGCGATAGGACAAGAGGTAATGGCCTCAAGTTGTGCCAGGGAAGGTTTAGACTAGATATTAGGAAGCATTTCTTTACAGAACGGGTTGTTAGGCGTTGGAATGGGCTGTCCAGGGCAGTGGTGGAGTCCCCATCCCTGGAGGTGTTTAAGAGTCGTGTTGACATAGCATTTAGGGATATGGTGTAGTTGGGAACTGTCAGTGTTATGTTAATGGTTGGACTGGATGATCTACAAGGTCTTTTCCAACCCTGATAATTCTGTGATTCTGGGATGAAATGAATGACTGAGTGGACAAGGGGAGACCAGTGCATGGGGGTTGGTTTCTCTTTGACTTTAGCATGATCTCCCAGAACATCCTCATAGACAAGCCATTGAAGTATAGACTAGATAACTGGACAGTAAGGTATATTGAAAACTGGCTGAACTGCTGGGTTGTGATCAATGGTATGAACACCAGACGGAGCCTAGTCACTAGCTGTGTACCCCAGAGGTCAATACAGGGTCCAATACTGTTTAACATCTTCATTAATGACCTGGATGACAAGACCTACTACACCCTCAGCAAGTTTGCCAATATAGAAGACTGGAAGGAATAGCTGATACACCAAAGGCTGTACACAAGGAGAGGCTAAGAAAGCTGCAACAGTTCATCCTGCAGACGGGAAGGCTTAACAGGATCTTATCCATGTGTATAAATGCCTGGTTAGGGAGTTGGGGGAAGAAGACAGAGCTAGACTCATATCAGTGGTTCCCAGTGACAGGACAGGAAACAATGGGCACAAATTGAAACACAGTATATTCTATCTGAACATCAGGAAACACTTTTCTCTGTGAGAATGGTTGAGCACTGGCAGAAGTTTCCCAGAGAGGTTGTGGAGTGTCCATCCTTGGAGGTATTCAGAACCCAACTGGACACAGCTCTGAGCAACCTGCTCTAGCTGACCCTGCTTTGAACAGGAGGGTACAATGACTTCCAGGGGTCTCCTTCCAGTCTCAACTATTCTGTGACAAACAATTAACATAATTGTTTTCCTTAGATTCCCTCTTGGTAACAGATTATAGAAATCACATAAAATAGTTTACAGCAACAGGTTCAGTCATTTCTTCCACCACATAGTGGGGATTATTACAGTTTTAATAATATAAAAACTTCCAGAGATTAAATTATTAATGAGACACGCTGATGAGCAGCTATGTTGATGAGTTGAAGATATTGACACAAATCAGGTATATTAACACTGAATAGGACAAGTATCTATTGAATATAGGAATACAGAGGTCACATTCACTGCTTCATTCTGTGGAGGAGATGCTTGAAGTCCAATAACCCACTCATAATTTCTATGGAACAGAGCATATAATCAATATATGCTACACTTCTCCTGTCAGACAGGACACAGAAAGAGTTTGAGGAGCAAGTTAGAAGACTGTCTTCTCCAAAAGAATACATAGACTCCATTTCTTGTTCCTAGGGTGTTTGCTTTTTATAAATCTGGTGAGAGCATTTCAGCAACTTGTATGATACTTTGACTTGTTTCTTTTTCAGCTGAACAGAATTTATTTTGGAAAATATCTATTTGTGACAATGACTGCATGTACACAATGTAAAACCAGCCTACAAATATATGGGAACTGGGCGGAAGCAGAATAAGAAGTGGGTTTTTCCATAGATATTGAGGTATCTGTTGAGCCTGGCTCCAGACTGATGGGAGTGCCCATCCTACCCCTTTCCATTTTTAGAAATGACCCAGCCCTAAGGAACATAAACCCATTCCAGCTTTCCTCCAGTGTGCTTAAATGTGCACTGTATCGTAACATTAGTAATGGGATCCCCCAGGGTTTGTCTCTTTACGTGACAAGTGCTTCATATTAGTCAGCCTACTAACAATCCATTCATTCTGTTTCACATAAGTTAGAGGCGTTCTTTAATGCACAGGCATTGCTGTCATGTTTTTCACTACTTACGCAGTTGACACATTAAAGGCATTTGCCAGGAGAACTCACCAGACAGAGTCTTTTGTAATTTTGGTGTCCAGATTCCCTTCATGATCCAGAAAGAAGTCCAACTGTAAATTGGCATTGTTATCATGGGCAGAAGAATAGTTGGTAACAAGTCTTGCAGGTATCCCCAAGCACCTAAGAACTGTAGCAAAGAGAGAAGTGTGATGAGAAGGACAAATATGAACACTGTGCTCACAGATGACAGGGTAAGAGGAGAGAAAATATTAATAAGTAGAATAAAATGGGAAAACTCAGTCAAATCAACCCAAATATTTCCTCCTATCTGTCTTTATATAAAATATGTTAAATATTTTATTTCATCCCCAAATGATGAACATTCAAGATATGTAATGGCACAATGGTTACACTTTAAGCAGCTGATTACCAATAGTTTTAGAACAGTCTTGCATAGAGACCACACTGTAGCTTTTCAGGGCAAATCTGGGTGCAATGGGTCAACTGCATGACCAAATGTGGTATAAAGAAATGTAAGTTTGAGCTTGCAAGAAATGCAAGTATTAGGCCTCCTAGTATTAGTAACTCAGCAGAATCATGAGACTGTGCTAAAAAGAAAATTATTAGAGAGTACTTTTGGTTGTTTTGGAGTTTTCCTGTCTGACATCTGCCATCAGAAGGGATTTGGAGAATACAAAGAATAAAGCAGAAAATTATTGCTAACAAGGGGGAAAAGCTGCATTATTTGCAAGTGAAATGTCAGAGTTAGAGAATCTGAACAAAATGCATTACATAATTTGTATTGATTGCTAAGTAATAGTATTTTGGAGTCAATAGTCCCTTCCCATAAAGGATCTTAAAAGGAAGATTAAAAAAAAAAGCCCCTATCCCTAAATCTCAAACCATCACAATGTAGCACTGATGACTCTTCTCCCCATTTGACAAGTGGTAAATTTTGGAAATGTGGAAACGTTATGGCTATGTCTGAAGTGCAGTAGTGCGTCATTAGGCTTCTGTGTTTGTGGTGCACCCTGGCTGACAAATACGCATGGAGCACGGCCCCAAGGGAGGTGTGGGACTTCAGGGTGACACATCATTTCAGCTTCTCCAGATGAAATATTTTGTCTCTCAGACAAAAAAGTTCCTGTTTTCCCATTTAGGAGACAACATGGTTCTGCAGAAAACAGAGGGATTTTTCTGAAAGGGAAAGCATTCTTATTGAAAATCCTACTTAAAAATAGTTTCAATGGTGCAATGTTGAACAGCCCTTGCTGTTACTGCTGGGTTTTGTATATTCATTAGTGTCACTACTGTGACTCCCAATAAAGTGTAACACTGCACATTCATTTCAAGTTCCTGGATGACAAATTACCTGGATGCATCCAATACCATATGTACCTATTGATTAAACTTAATTCAAGTGCCCTCCCAGGCTTCCAGCACATGAGCCATCAGGGCTCATTGAAAATAATTTGTCTGACAATTTCAAGATTAATGACCATTTTTCAGAATGTTTTAGCATTTTTAATGGATGACTATCCAGAGTGTACAATATAGTAACCTTGGAAAGCTGGACTGGTCACAATTATAAAACCTTGGCACCTAAGACTCAAAATCAGCTCAAAACCACCCTTTTAGATGCACAGGACTGTTTGGATCTTTGCCATCTTCTCTTTGCAGTGGTCAGCAGCTGGATGTGTCAGTGGCTACCTATCAGATCGGCCACTGGACAACATTTTCATCTCATAATGTTCAACAAACTTTATACTTCAGAAATCCTTGCAGCAGTATGAAGCGTCAGGTCTCTGACCTGACTAATTTAGTCAGCAAACCAAGTCTAGTTTTGCCCCAGATAACTACGCCTCTCCATTTAACACAGCAGGCTCCAGGCCTCTGCTGCATCGCCCCAGTTTCACAGTGGCCTGCAGGCAAAATACTGCGTAATGGTGATTCAGGGCCAGTGCGGAGGGGAGGTGGGAGAACTGGTGTGTGTGTCTGTCTGTGATGTAGAGAAATCCAGATGAGGTAACGGGCAGAGAAGACAGAGTGGCCCGTGGAAGCCACTGTGAGGAATTGCATCCATAGGAAACATTTACAATAACCTTTTTGAACCCATTGCATTGTGCAGAGGCTGGGAAGCATCAAGTACAGATGATGTGACCTCAAGCAATGAAGGAAGTAGACATCTCTCAGGTTCTTCGGATGTGGGTGATTGCTCATTATCCCACTACAGCAGGAATAAAATGAACCTTTTCATGTGTTGAAGGACAGAGCACCTGCCAGCACCTCCCCAAATCAAAACAGGAACCTCTCCAGATATATGAAAGAGAAGCAGAGAAACCTGAAACTGTATCCCCTGTCACAGCTGTGAGAAGCATGTGCCAGCAGAAGGCTAGGTGGTCAGAAGACAGCTGTATTTCCAAGGTCCTTAGCATTTTGGACAGCTTTTGAACTAGCTCAGGTAACCAAAATGAGTTATGAAATTCAATTATCCAGATTGGAGGAAAATTATGTACAAAATGAAATATACATGTACATAACAGGCAAAAAGAAAGTGAAAACACAGATATGTTAAAGGGCTGCCTGAGGTGAAGAACCAGTCTTGTAACTTGCCATTAATTATTCAACTTCCATGTTTGCTGCAGAAGATGGGTGATTAATAGCCTTCATTTCTGATAGAAGTATAATGTAAAGAGAAGTATAATGTGATTCCTTGAGACAGCAACAAGTGACAGTACTGAGACAGATGAAAAAGGGAAAGGTTTCACAGAGAATTTTCCTGTAATTTCCTTTTCACATCTTAAATAGAAGGACCAAAGCTTCGACCTTCAGCTGTGACTTAAAAACATTCGACACAGTTCCCCATAGAATTCTCATAGAAAAACTGGTTGCCCATGGGCTGGATGAGTGAACAGTCTGCTGGGTCAAGCACTGGCTGGATGGACAGTCCCAGAGAGTGGTGGTCAATGGAGCTAAATCCAGCTGGTGGCCAGTCACAAGTGGTGTTCCTAGGGCTCGGTGTTGGGACCATTTCTGTTCAACATGTTTATTGATGATCTTGATAAGGACATAGAGTGTATCATCAGTAAATTCGCAGATGACACCAAGTTAAGCAGGAGTGTCGATCTGCATGAAGATAGGGAGGCTCTACAGAGAGACTTGGATAGATTGGATCGGTGGGCCGTTAACGGGATGAGCTTCAACAAGGCCAAGTGCCAGGTCCTGCACTTGGGCCACAACAACCCCATGCATCGCTACAGGCTTGGGGAGGTGTGGCTGGAGAGCTGTCTGGAAGAGAAGGATCTGGGGGGTTCTAATTGACAAACAGCTGAACATGAGCCAGCAGTGTGCCCAGGTGGCCAAGAAAGCCAACGGCATCCTGGCTTGTATTAGAAATAGTGTGACCAGCAGAAGTAGGGAGGTGATAGTCCCCCTGTACTCTGCACTGGTGAGGCCACACCTGGAGTACTGTGTCCAGTTTTGGGCACCTCAATACGAGAGCTATATCGAGGTGCTGGAGTGAGTGCAGAGGAGGGCAACAAAGCTGGTGAAGGGCCTGGAGAACAGATCCTATGAGGAGTGATTGAAGGACTGTTTAGTTTGAGGAAGAGAAGGCTGAGGGGAGACCTCATCACTCTCTACAACTATCTGAAAGGACATTGTAGAGATCTTGGTGCTGGTCTCTTCTCACAGGTAATTAGTGACAGAACAAGAGAGAACAGCTTTAAACTGCAACAGGGGAGGTTCAGACTGGACATTAGAAAAAAAATTTTCACAGAAAGAGTGGTCAGACAGTGGAATAGGCTGCCTAGGGAGGTGGTGGAGTCACCATCCCTGGATGTGTTTAAGGGTTGTTTGGATGAGATATTGGGGGATATGGTGTAGGGGAAAACTTTGTAGAGTAGGGCTGATGGTTGGACTCGATGATCCCAAGGGTCTTTTCCAACCTGAATGATTCTGTGAAAAGTACTTTATGCAAATCAGGCTCCAAGCCTGCAGAAATACTCATTGTGTCCCCCTGGTCCTAAGCTGATCTGGTCCCCCCCAGTTTGTTACTTAAATGCATATGTTGCAAGTGCTTCTAAGGAAGATCATCTGGGCTTAAGTCAGACACTTACTTTTAGTTTCTGTTCAGCTTCTTCTATTGGCCAGTGCCATAAGCATAGGAGCTGCTTGACTGGCTCTACATTGTCACTTGACATCAGCATTGCTACCAGTGTCTGGTCCCCATTATCTGTATAATGCACATTTTTTACACTCCCAGGGTCTTTCTTGACTGCTAATATGCTGCAGTGCATTCCAGTGTATTAGCAGATTAAGCACTAGACAGTGAAAAAATGGGACCAATCCAACACTGCTTTCCCTACAGGATTTTACAACCTGCAACACCCCATTTGCTGCAACATCATGTTTAGACTTAACTTTGTAGTGCTAGACAATTTGTAAACCAGACCAGCATTTTCCTCATTGCTCTGGCTCACAAACTCCATAGAAAATGTTAACAGTGCTCAGTAGACAGGTGCTAGGACGGTGCATGTCAATTTTGCTAGGAACAATCCTCAGTAGGTGAGATTTGGCCTTTCTGGAGCAGAAACACCATCATGGTAACCACCATGGGTAACAGTTTCATGTTGCAGGTCTAGATAATAAGCTCTCTGCTCATCTCTGATTTCTTAACAGAAATGTAGACTGTGCCAAAAGACTAACTTTATCTCTCCCAAACTTACCCTCATGAGTCACTGAATACATTTTACTGAACCAATAAATAGTTAACAGATTTGTGTGGAAGAGCAGCTGAAGGAGATGCCAAAGGTTTATATAAAGACCATCTATTTTAGCCATGTAATTTTAAGTATCTCTACTGTTTACTCCTGAACATCACAGAACCAGGAAGTATTTTAGTTAGTTTAACCTAAAAGCTCTCTCTGTTATGCAAGAATCGCATAGCAGCGTGGAGCTTTTCTCACTGATACCTACATGTGTTGAAGACACCAGCAAAGACCCAGCACTGGCCATATCGCACAGGTTGCTTAGAACTGTAATACTCCAAGAGAATGTCCACGCTTCCTGTCCAGGCTGAAGGTGCAACACCGTAAGTGTATGCATTGTCCCAGGATCCAGCAATCACACCATTATCATCCCTGGAGTTGATCTAAAGAAAAAGGAAACGAGCATTAGGGATGTCCGAGACTGAATAATAAAGACAAAGATAGGATGGGAGAGACTGAATATAGCCAAGTTTAGGCTAGAAGACAGAAATATTACATTATGAAGTAGGAGATGAATAGAACAATCTTGCTAAGGGCCATGGATTCTCCATCACTGAAAAATTTTGATTGAAGGTCAAACACTTAAAAATAAAGGTGAAATTACCACACTGAGTATCCATGTTGTCAGTTTAGTAAGTTTTATTAATGTTAAACATGCTTACTGCTATGTATTTTTAATAAACATGATCAGTTATACACTGATAAGCAAGCCTTGGCAATATTAAGCTGGATTCTTTCCTAACATCGCCTGTTTTTCTGTCTGTATCAGTCCAGAGGTTTTAATAAAATCACTCCTGATTTACAGTGGATTGAGACGAGAACCAGTCCACTGTTATTTTTAGAGTAGAAACTAATTTCTTCAGTCCAGCACACATGAAAACAAGGAGGAATCTGCTGTGTAAGTTTCTCCCGGTAAGATTACACAAAGCAAGGAGTTTTGCTGACTAATGGCTATACTGATAGGCATTAACGAGCAATACATCTCCTAGCTGCAATTTGAACCAAACCAGTCGAGGCTGTGCAAAAAGCCCATTCGCTCTGTACCTTTTAATTATGCTAATGTGGAACAGCTACACGCTAGCCAAATAAATCACAATTCTCATTTAAAAGCTTTTGGCTGGATTAACTACTGTTTTATAATTAGAAAATCGACTTTCTGTGAACCCTAGAACTGAATAAAGATAAGTATTCAGAGTCATAACCAAAGGGTTAAGGGGTTGTGCCCATCTCACTGTTGTGGGAGAAATGCCAAGAAAAGAGGCACTTCAAGGACAGGGCAGCACGTTGATCTTCAGGCTCTCCTCTGGCTGTAAAGAAGGGAAGAAGGGAGCGACTCTACCTGTTCTGCAACATCAGGAAGCCTCAGAAGGATCCCAGCATGGGAGCATCTCCTCAGACAAGCTCAGCTCTACCACATTTCACGTTGAGCAAGAAGTGGGGTAAGGAACACAAGTGGGACTTCAACACCTCTTTACCACTTCTTACTGAGGTCCAGATTTCAGATGGCCAAAACTCCCACCCAGCTATGGCCTAATCCTGCAGATTAGACCTAAAGTCCATTGACTCCTGGATTTCCAATGGTGAACTTCTCCACCTCCCTAAAATGACTGAGTGGCTCAAAACCTGAGTAATATCCAAGCCCTCCTTGGGTTCATAAACTTTGTACTATTCTGCGCTTAGGGCTTCCATGGTCCCTACACAAGGGACCCTTTACGTCTATTACAGAATCACAGAATCATCTAGGTTGGAAAAGACCTTGTAGATCACCCAGTCCAACCATTAACATAACACTGACAGTTCCCAACTACACCATATCCCTAAGTGCTATGTCAACACGACTCTTAAACACCTCCAGGGATGGGGACTCCACCACTGCCCTGGACAGCCCATTCCAACGCCTAACAACCCGTTCTGTAAAGAAATGCTTCCTAATATCCAGTCTAAACCTTCCCTGGCACGACTTGAGGCCATTACCTCTTGTCCTATCGCTTGTTACTTGGTTAAAGAGACTCACCCCCATCTCTCTGCAACCTCCTTTCAGGTAGTTGTAGAGGGCGATGAGGTCTCCCCTCAGCTTCGTCTTCTCCAGACTAAACAACCCCAGTTCCCTCAGCTGCTCCTTGTACGACATGTGCTCCAGACCCTTCACCAGCTTCGTTGCCCTTCTTTGGACACGCTCGAGTAATTCAATGTGCTTTTTGTAGTGAGGGGCCCCAAACTGAACACAGTAATCGAGGTGCAGCCTCAGCAGTGCCGAGTACAGGGGTAAGATCACTTCCCTGTCCCTGCTGGCCACGCTATTTCTGACACAAGCCAGGACACCATTGGCCTTCTTGGCCACCTGGGCACACTGCTGGCTCATTAGCCCAGTGATGAGGGAACCATATCCAATTCTTACTTCTATCTGAAGGTCTGAAGCCATATTTCTAATGTCTGGAGTGAAAGAACTAATCAAAACGTTAAAAGAGAAAGGGAAGTGGGGGTGTTCTCAATACTTCTTGTTGAAGCTATTCTATTGAATGTGATTCTATGCAAGATTCAGCATGTGGCACTGAGAGTGCCACATTCAATGTCATCTAAGACAATGATTGTCAATGTCATCTAAGACAAAGAGGTCATTCTCTTAAAGCCTGGGCAAATGCTGTAACAAATGGGTTAAAGGATCATTCATCTCCAGCAGCATGTTTTGTGGACAATTTATTTTAGTAGTTGACTTGGGAAAACATCTAATGACACTAGCTCGATGACTAGAGTACTATTGTGGGAAGCAGAAGGCATCATTTCAGACCTCTGTAAGGCAGAGCAGAGGACTCAGCCTCTGCCTTCCACATTCTGGATAAGACTTCCATCTTGAATATTAGGGATGGGGCTGCTCTTGCACCCACAGCATGAGTCCTGGTGTCTAGCAGCTGGAAAGAACGGAGATGTGGAAAGTCTCCTCCTTACTCTTTGCTTTTGGTTATATTAGGTACTTCTATTCTGAGTGCAGTAAATTTTGTGGACCCCATGTTTAAAAGGACAGCTCTCACAGTGTTTTCTTCTGGGGCCAAGGTAGTGCACATAAATGTTCTCAGCTTGACTAGGCCATTTGGGTTTAAAAATCAGACACAGTAACAATTACCATCGCAGTGTCTTAAGACCCACTTGAGGTTAGTGCTGGAGTCCACATAAAGTCTCTCCATTCCAAATTCCACCCATCATGCCACCTTACTGTCCATGGCAGAAATAGCTTTCTCAATTATCTCAGCTACTGGTAAGTGAGAATAGTGTCACAAGAAATGTTATCATGCCTGGACTGCAATGTCTAAAAGTGGCTTTGCTACCAGTGAGATACCATTCTCAGGAAAAGGCGATGAGCCAACTTAAGTATTTCACCTTTAGTGGAGCAAAATAAAATGCCAGACCCCAGAGGTCAGAATGGACAATTGATCTGGCACCTGTTGGAGCGAGCACAACAGGGCATGAGGGCCAGTTAAATCAGCCTGGCTTTGATTTACGAGTCACTTCTGACACATATGAGGCATCCATTACATACCACTGCAGAGGCAACACGGCAGATTTTGACTGGGTTTCCACGCCCAGACAGCTCCAGTTCTGCCTTGTCCATCAGGAACAGGCAAGCATCCAGAATGTTTTCTTCAAACTAGATAATAGAAAATAGAAAGGGAAACAGGGAAAAATGAGTCACTTTTTATTCTGGAAAGCAAAGGCAAAGTTATTTTTCATTGTTGTTATAATAGCTGATCAGCTTCAAAATTAGCTGGTCAATGTTTAAAAATACAAGTTTTCTTCTAGAATGATCGCCCATGTATGGCAAAAAAAATGTAAGAGGTTGTTAGGGAAAAGAGACTGTAATTTTCAATTCAATCTCAGCCCAGTTTCCAGAAGGTTGAAATGACAACACAGCCTTTCTGACAGGACATAAAATTTTAAGTGCTAACAAGTATATAATAGGAAGATATTATAATAATAACTACAAGAAGCTAGTCTGCTCGTAAAGGACTTCATGTCCTTCACAGATTCCAGACCTGTTAATTTCAGGACTTCTCTGACACAGTCAATACAATGTTGGGAAGTTGAACCATAGGTGGTTTGCCAAAGTTAATTTGAAGACACTTACATTTTAAAATTAATTTTTAAATCTGTTTAAAATTGACAAGCCAAAAGCTGATTATATAGATTAATCCTGGTCTACGAAACTTAGACATCAAAAATACCAAGTGACCTGAAGTAGTCTTCTTCAAAAATAGAGTGAAAAGGTACAGTTTCTTCGATCCAGCATGAACAAGCACAAGAATGAATTGAGGGCAGAGGTGCCTAAATAGACCAGAAACCATTCGTCACAGAACTTGCCCTGCAATGTATTTCATTTTCCTTAGGAGAAACTGCATAGCAAAGGAAAATACCTCTGTCCCCTGGAAAATGGTAAGAGACAGGGAAACGCACATTAATAAAACAAATATCTCCTAGATACACAGTCTTATATTAACATTCAAGGATGTGACAGAAACTCCACAGAGCTCATAGCCTTGCCGTGTTAGGTTTTGTTCTACGCTTGCATCCTTAAAGATATGATTCACATTAACAGGATTTTTACTCTTATGCTACTCCTAGAGCTGGATTGATTCTGCAACTGTCTCCAGCCTGGTTTAGGGCTCCTTGGCAGATAAGGGAGATTTGAGTTTTGCTTCCTGAAGAAAATGAGCAAGAGCCCAGACAAAGCTACTGCTTTGGCAGCTCAGGGAGAGGCAGAGGAGAAGCAAGAGTCAGGCCAGAGAGCTGAAAAGGAAGCCCAAAGAGGTCAAGACTGCTGTTGATGCTGCAGGGAAGATGGGAGGGAGGGGGATGACATCCTAGGCATCAGCCAAGCTGTGGTATAAGTCAAAAAAGTGGAGGCACCACCGTGTTTCACCACCCTCAGCCATTTCCTGGCCAAGGAAAGTCCTTTTTGCCTCTGCCTCAAGCTTGCCTGGCTCTCATTGCTCAGGGTGCCACTACCTTATAGATCTTTTTCAGCAAATGTCCTCCAAGGCAGCATGTCTCTCTCATCATCACACTTGCATTGAACTGTTTTCTCTGGAGCAGATGTGCATTAGTGAGTTAACACCTTATAGTCTGAGCAAAACTGAACTCATGGTGTTTGGGCAAATAGGGAAAGAGGGATCAGTGTTTCCCAGGGACCTACTCCTAATATGGTATCATCCCTGGAAAGCTGAATAATTGCACAGTATACTCTCCAGTCCACCCCAGTGGTATGTGATATAAATAATCTCAGGTGAATGACTGTGGAGGCTGTGGAGACCCTCCTTCCCAAGGAGAATCCTCAAAACAGATAATGTAAACTCTGGACCCTCATAGCCGTTCTTCCTGCTTCAAATTCACTTTACTTCTGGTCTGGCCCAATGATTTATCACTTTCACCAGGATCAAAATCTGCTTTCTGCACTTCAGGTTATCAGCAGTGCCTAAGACCTGAGTTAAATCAATAAGAAGTTTACCTTGTAAATTACATCTACAGTTTATGAGATGCTGTCAATCTCGTCAGCATATACAGTAAGAATAAAGAGGAAAGAAATTGCTATCGGGGTTGTTGCCTTCCACTTTAGCATTTACAAAATGACATGAATGTTTGTGAAATAACTGGATTAACAGGAGAAGAGATGGGACAAGCTGTAAAGTCTAGCTGCCTTACACTGTTGCAATAGTGTATGATGCAGAGTAGCCTTGACTCTAAAGCCAGTTTTGCCCTTCTTCCTATCCAGGGATTTAAAAACATTAAATCAAACTAAATCAGTTTCCTGCTCTCACTCTTGGCATGAAGGTGCTATCTAGAGGGAAGTGGAATAGAAACATAGCACTTGTAAGGCTGAACGCCCCTGAAATGTCAGAGGAACCAAAGCAGCAGTAGGCAGCCAGGACAGGTGAATTAACTTGGGCCAGGCGCAGGCACTGCCTGCTCAACATAGGCTGAAATGAAAATAAACCAAATAAAGGACCAAGGAGCTTTGGCAGAGCCACCTGGGAAAGACTGCAGATGGAAAACAAGGCATAAGAAAACAGACAGGCAAAGGGGCTCTGTCTGCAGACAGACGTGTGTTGTGTCACAGAGCAATGCCTTTAGTCGGGCTGGCCTTCAGTGGGCATCCTCTTTCATGCTAACCTGTTTCTAATAGACGACCTTCCATTTAAATTAAAGTAAGAGGAGCTGTATCACCTTTTGCACTGGTTGAATTAGGGCTGTATTTCTCACAGTCAGTTGCAGGTAGGTGTGATCTCACATTGCCTATGTTCTGCTCTGACCAAATGCACGTGCCATAAAATTACATTTGCACAGTGGGCTTCACTAATGCAGCTCTATGTGTGGACATGAGACAACTCATGATGGCAACAAGAACTGTATGCCCACCTGTTTTATTTTATTTTTCTCACAAAAACCCTAATGTTAAATGATCAATACAGCATCCAACTTCTGACATTTCTCAGCTAGAGAATTCCTATGTGCCTAGATTTCCTCCAAAGCCAAATTTCCCCTGAATCCCCTGTGGGCTTTTCTGAGTGACTGGCTATTTATGCTTTCTTAGAAGAAAGGAATCACAGTAATGTTACAAGGAACACCTCCATCCTCATTCATTACAACCATGTTTCAACTGGTCTGTTGTTTTTTATTCTTCAGTCCATTTTTCTTGCCTTTCCTCCTCTCATGTTGATGCTGCTGATTAAAGACAGCAGCTGTGAGAATCATCTCCCACTAGTAACCCAGTTTTGAACTGTATGTTCCGTTTTAATTTACAACCTGAGTTAAAGCTTCCAGCTGTCATTGTTCAAAGCAATTTTTTAGCCTAAGAATATTACCATTCACAAGTCTATCTGTATTTTTGTATATGACCATATACCTTTGACCTCTATAACTGTATGTGGCCTTATGCTTTTTACTTACACTGTTGTACAGGGATATATATCACAAATTTAAAATACATACTTGTATGATATATCCATAATACAGGCCTTGCTGTTAGTACTTTTACTCACTTGTTCACAGCAATGCACTTATTCTTAACATCCAGGATCGCTGAAAATGAGGCAGATGAATTTTTTAATGGTTGAAAATTGTCAGGGTAAGGTCAGGAACATCACATCCTCCATCTCACTGAAAGTGAGGCAACCAGAAGAATATTTCTCCATTGCTTTGCAGTTTGAGATGTCTGTTACACCCATACAAAATGATTGATTCCATTAAAACTCTTGGCTTGGGCCCCCTTAGATGCATCTGCCACACTGTTTTCACACAGGCAAGTGATAACAAAAGGTGCACCACAGCACAGTGCGGAAATCAGGTCCTCCAATTTCAGACAACATAGGAATGAAAGTACATGACAAAGGGCTATGGAGCAGCCCTAACCTCCCAGACAGAACCACCTCCTAGCAAAACCAAATAAATAATGCAGTTTCTCAAGGGAGGCTGCTGTTTGTGTCAGGAAGGTGCCAGATTTGCAGAATATAAGCACCTCAGGCCAAGCCACCATAGGCCATAAATTTAGCATTTTAGGACATAAATCCAGCAGCTGGTTTAAGCAGCACCTTCCACCTCCAACCACTCATTCCCCTCTCTCCCTCCCCCTTACATCTGTCACTGAGTGAATCCCAAATCTAGGAACAGATCAAGCCTGAAAAAAACCCCAGGGGGAAAAAAATAACCAAGGAGGTGCTTATTCAGCTAGATCAGCTCTCCAGTCTGATTCACTGCATGGCTGCACAAGCACTTGCAGGGGGAAGGAAGGGCCAGGAGGGGGCATTTTTGGTCAACTTAAATGCACGGACAGCTTTGGCCTCAGAATCTGGTTATATCTGATACATCTCTTATATCTGAGGCACCATTAGCTTATGGAATTGCTTCCCCCCACCACTTTATTTAAGGGTTATTTTTGTCTCAGTCAGGATGATAGTCAGACCCCACAAACAACGGCACTGACACAACCACAGGAATGGTGCAGAGGCAGGAACTCCCTAAGGCAGTCCTGCTGCAGGAAAAAAAAGATGAAATTGTACCCTTAAATAAGGAAACAAGAGAGATGTGAGTTCAAAGAGCTCTCCAGGGCAAGCACACTGGCAATCCATCCAGCTCAAGCTTTGAGATTGTCTTTAGCTGAGGGAAAGAAAGCAAATCAAGAAGGCCCCTTCTGCAATGCAGCACTGGAGAGGTACCACAAAAACTGAATGGATCCATCACCATAGCATTAAGGAAATACTTCAATACTTTTTTAATTCTGCTGTTGTGAAAATCCAGGAGGTAAGATGAGCAGAGTTCACCATGTCCAATAACTGTCCATTGAAGCCCTTCTGAGTGACAGCTAGGGTTAGTTTTGCTCATTTTGATTCTGCTCATTAATGCCTTTTTCCTGTTCTCATACAACTTAACTCTTTCATCCTGTAGGGATTTTCAGGCTAGTTAGTGCTTACAAACAGATTGAGGTAAAACAGGTAAGCAATAAGTCTGATGTTATTGAAGGCACCCCAATACTGCACACCAGCCTGGCAGGGGGTGCTTCCCCCAGGCTGCAAGGGGCCATTGGAGACTGGTGTTGTCTAGTCCAGGCAGCAAAGGGAGAGGTTCCTCCCTTTGTCACTGTGGTGAGGAAATTTAAAACTCTGGGATTAAATCCCAGTTTGTTATAGGAACCCTGTGACAAGATAACTCCCAAGAAGATCACAATTATTTCCACTATGCTGCTAAAACTAAAAGAAAGAGTCAAAAAGCAATACAACCTATTGCTGAAAAATGAAAAAAAAAAAACCCAAACCCTCTACTCTTTCACCAAATTCGTTTGATCCTGTAGCAGCAACAATGCAGCAGCAGAAATACTCTGCCCTGTGGAAACCTCAGCTAATGATCGTAACTTTCAACAGGCAGCCTCTTAGTATCTGAAATATGCCCCTAAAACAAGATCTTTAAATATTAGCTATTATAATATTGCATTGCTGGATTAGGCATATACCCACTTCATACAATTTTAACATTATGCCCCTTGCCTTTCTGAAGGAGAGACTGATAATGCACTCCAGAGCCCACAGTCTCAACCACAGTCTGGTGTGAATTAAACTCACTTGCTGTCCTACTGGGAGCAGCCAGAGAAGGTCTAAATAGCTCACCTGACCGTAACTCCAGCTTCTTGATTTTATGTCATTGATGTTTCCATGGAAAACAATACCAACATCATTCAGGACGTATTCTTCTCTTTCCTTCTTGTCATCCAGATACACAGCATCCTCTGCATCAGTTTACAGAAAATAAATGTTAACACAGTCACTTAGTTTTCATATAGGACAGATAAAAAAATCTTAGCCTATAATACAGTCATTTTTGATGAAAAGTACTCCTCTTCCACCAAGCAAAGCATTACTTGTTTCAACAGAGTACAAGAATAAGGAGATAGTGACCCCAGTTAGGAACATGATACACAACTTAAAAGTATTGAAGATGCAAAAATGCTGACAACTCCTGCCTGTTTTCTCAGGATCTGTAAAGTACAATTAAAATGTCACATCTTATCAAGAATTTTTATGATTACTGTGTACCACTAATTTAAAAGTTGAAGCACCATGATGCAATTCTGCATCCACACAAACAGATCAAAGAACAATTTCAAACTTATTAATGTTAATGGAAAACAGCTCGAGTCAAGAGATCTAATGAAAAATCTGTAGTGCGTTAAAAAAATGGAATACAGTTTTTATAGTGTATTAACAGAAGGGTTTGATTGCTTTTTCTGTATGCAAATTATTGACTGAAGTATCACTCCCCCATGCAGCTTGACTGACCAGCTAATATAAGAAGAAATTCAAGTGTCCAAGTGAAAACTGGAAGTAATTGGAAGAGATCTTTATCAAAACATATACAAAGGGTATATCCTAGATTGGTCTTATATCAAGAGTCAAGAGCATATGCAAGGACCCTCACCCTGCAAACATGATTCACATACGTAAACCCATTATTAACATTCATAAATAACCCTGAATGACATGAAACTATTCAGACATTCACAGGTAAGTATGAAGCAGGTTGTGATTCTGGGATGCTAGAATAGTTGAGGATTTCTTTTCTGTGCCAATGCTTGTATTTTGAGACTAAGAGATACAGCTTAACAACTAATACTATGGGAATTAGTTCATTTGAGAAAATCAGTAATGTGGTACTAGACAGCAAATTAAAGGGAAACAATAACCTTTGATAGTTTGATACAGGAAGTACAAAACTACCACTCACTACTGCCATAGTGGATTTCTTCAGCATCCCACTACAAATTCCTAGATGATCATTTCACTTTTAAAAGCCTATTGATTTGTTGTATTTTGTTGAAATGCAAATCAGATTTGTACTTCCTTCTAAACCTCATCCTCAAAAGCTCATAAAACTGCAATTTGGCTGAAAGTAAGCTAAAATCTGAGCCCTCTAAAAAAATAAATGGCAAAATTCACACTGGCTTCAGTTAGGTGAAGGGTTTTGCCAGCCCTCACAGCTGACCCTGCTGGAAGTTTTGTCTTCTCTGAAGATATATTTATACCTCTATGTCTATATATACAGAAAGGATTATGCATAGATATGTAACATAATGACCTCCACATTGGTGTTCAAAGAATGATAGGGAAGCAGGTGTTAGATATAAGAAGCCTTTATTGCATTTGAGGAGATCACCGCTTGTTGTTATGCTTTTGATAGGGTTGCTGTACAGGCTCTGCAGACTACGACTGAATCCAAGCAAATGGAGAAGCAGTGGATTTTACTGGGTTTTCCCTAGGGTGGGCAGGACTGAGACCTACTCTTGCATTTGGCGGGGTGGTGGTATTCACCTGGTTGGGCCATCAAGAAGTTTCTTTAAAGGCTTGTCACTACCCATGATCTAGACAACCTGTACCCAGGCACACAGCAGAAGATCATGGGTTTATTATATTCAGAGGCTACCAGGTGAAAGAGAGCACTAAAACTTGACAGTGAATCAAAAAGCTGCAGTCATTTATGCCAGCAGGGACTCTCATACTTATGCAACTGTATATTACATGACTTTTTGAGGACCAGCTCCCAGCTCTAAACCAGTTCTGCGTAACATCCCACTAAATATGTTGCAGATGTTCCAGATCATCTAGGCTCTGTTTCATTAGGCCGTATCTGCCTGATTTGCTGATTGAACAAGTATATGCCTTCTCTCACTGAGCTTTGTATTTCATTAAAGCCCGTCCACACAAATGGTACAGACAAATCATTTAAAGAAGGAGAACTCACACCTTCTTCTGTACAGTTACGCATTCAGTGGAGTGTGTGCATATGCCTTATTGACAGCTGTTGCTTTCTTTCAGGGATTGAAAATATCAATATTGATCTGGTTTGTATCAATTGAGATGCTTATGTCATTTTGAGACTGCGTGATCTTTGTTAAATCAGATGAAAATTGATCAACTTCTCTGTCAATTATTTTAAAATATTTGTGGTTTTTGATAAAGTAAAAAGGTCTTTTGTGTTTCACAGAAAAGCAAGCTGCTTTGATTTTTGACAGCTTTCACTACCCTTGAGATTGTTTAGAAGAAAACACAAGGCACTTGTGACTACTTTGATGCTAAGTGTGCTCTGCATAGTACAAGTCCTAATTATTTTGTGCAAGTGGAGGTTCACATCCGACAAACAGAAGAATTCCACAGAAATGTGCTGGGTTTGTTTGTTCTTTTTCTCTAGCAGTTTAGGGGTTTTTTTCACTCCTTTTATCCTGGGAAATTACAAAGACACTAGCAATGCTACAAAAAAGCAAATTAGCCTCTATGCTTCTCTGAAGATGGATAAGTTGAAAATAACTTCATGTGAAGAGAGTACAGCAGGCGAGGAATCCCACTGAACACAGGCTCCTTGTAAAAGAGATGAGGAGTGCAGAGCATCCCTTTCAATTTGGGAAGGTGAACAAGCATGAGGGGACCCTACCCAGTATGGGGGGACGCCATCCCCAGCACAGCAACTGCCTGGAGTTGGAAATGCTATTTCTTCGCACAGTGACTGCTGAGCATAGCGGCACCAGCAGACAGGTGGAGGTGGCAAGGTTGCCCTGAGCACCCGCCTTCCCTTCAACATGCTCCCCTGGGAAGCCAGGAATGAAAGGCTGGGCCTCACTGGAAGCACAAAACTCCCAGGGATCTTGCTGGGATGAGGACAGCACTGTGGCAAACACAGAGCTGCAAGAGCTAAGCACAGTTATCTACAAAACTCACTCCACCCAGGACCAAGATCAGTATGCTGCCTTGTAACTGCTAGTGCTTGCCTACATTAATGTAGAAAAAGGATGAAGCTCTGTGTGAATTTTGCCCACATGGAATCTATGATACAAGAGATCAAATTTAAGATTTAGCTATAAACACAAGAAAATGTTATTGGGGCAAATTTGGATGACTGGTAACATGTGAGAGGAGTCCAAAGTCAACCACATGATACTAATCCTCAAACTGCATTAGGACATTTAAGCAGCAGAAATATGCAACTGACTCAATAAAGTTGCAATATATTTAATTGCTTAAATATAACGCCCTTTGCAGGAGGCTTGGGTGAATGAAATACATACCTCAGCCCACAAAGTCTGCAACTTGCTCAGATACACTATGGATCTCCACCTGTGAGAGAGCCACACAAGTCAATGCAAGGCCCTTTCCTGATAAGCTCTGAATGTTCCCCAGCAGAAAGTTGCTGGGACTCAGCACCTTCTTGGAAAGAGCTCACAGTACCCAAGATCAAAGGAGCCCTTCGCTGCTTTCATGTAGTCTGATACCTGTACAAGTTAAGTTAAGTTATCCTTAACTACTTGCCATTTGTAGCTTCTGTTTCAGAACTGAAGAGGGCTCTGCATGCCCAAAAGCACATCTGTTTTTCCCAACTATGTCAGCTGGCTGAAGAAAAGTTGCTGCCTCTCCTCACAGGCTTTACCTCACTTAAGTAATGCAAATTTCATCTGAGTATGTGAAATCTCAACTAGCTTGCTGAATTCCCAGATGTTTGGGGCTGGTGTATATCATTTTGCAGGATCAGGCCCTGCATCTACACCCTTGAAGTATCCTTGGTGATCAGTGTTAAATGTAGCTAAGGGAATAAGAACATATAAAAGCATCTGATGATTTTGGAAGCAAAGTACTCTGTAGTTTGACTGGTAAAGTATTCAATCTTGTTCTGAAACAGCAGAAAAAAGAACACAGCCCTGGCTGGGAAGATATGTCAAAACTGAACTACAGTCAGAAAAGGAGTAATAAGAAAGGGCACAAATGCCTCTGTCTTAAAGAAAAGCTCATACCGACACACTGATGTTTCTCCAAAATGATGAGTCGGAAAGCTGCACTAGACACTGACAGAGCCCATACTCTGCTCCATGCAATAACAATCCCCGTTCATTCCTGGCATCAGCCTTCTCTCTTTTTAATGAGGCTTTTCACTCAGACTTTTCTCCTTAGCTATTAACCCAACAAACAAGTCTAGGAGATTTTCAAGCTACTGTTTTCTCTGTACTTTAACTGCCTGAGTTTTTATACCCTTTTGTCATTCCACTGAACAATCTTTTCCAACCAGGAGATAAAGTGTGGAGAAACAGTCCCTGGTTTTCTAACACAAGGATGGGGGAAAAAGCAGATGTGGGAGCCAATTAGCCCAAACTACCTCAGAGTAAAGAAAGTAGGGGCAAGAAATGAGAATAAATCCAAATCCAAATGAAACACGAAGAAAACAAAAACTACAACAGTCAGCAAGGGACAGAACCTGAAGTCACTGAGACACACCTGAGCATGCAAGCTGGAGATGAAAATGTGGTTCTCCAGGGGTGACCCCGAGTTGCCTCCCCTGGGCCTGGGGGCACATAGCACATCCTTGCTGACCAGAAACTCTCTTTTGCTTTCCTGGGGCAGAACTCTTCCATCAGCCTTGCCAATGGCTGCTGCTGTTGGAGGCAACTACTGAATGTCTTGCTCCCTGCGGCTTTGCTCCATGCTGTGGTTTTAATCTTGCTGGTTTTTGGCCCCATTCAGCTCAGGTGTGAGGGCATAGGAGAGCAAAGCACCCACATGCCATAAACAGAGGTGGATCAATCACACAGAGCTGGTGGGGAAGGAGGTGCAAAGAAGGGCTTGATTTTCCCCTTCCCACACCCTGACTAGCACCTTGAATCAGCCTGTATGGTCCCAGTTACACCACAGCGGGGTAGTCAAGCCCCCCACATCGCAGTTTTTCTCCATATCAGGGCTGTATGCAGCCCTAACTAGTTGTATGCTAGTCATGAGGCAACCTGAGGCAATTTAAGAAGCTTTTTCTTTGGGGTTTATCCCTTTCCAAAGAGGTGCTGAGCCACTGCAGAGTCACCATGCTGGCTAACAAACTGGCTGTTATGATACCCAGGACTAAAGACAGGGGATGTTCTACCTTGGGGTGGAGAATTGCACCTCCCTAGCTGGAGATATGACAGGCTGATGATGCCTTCACAAACCTTTAGCAGTTTTGTCTGCTCACCGATGGGTCACATCTTTGGCAAAGATTCCTCTCTTTCTATTATACACTATCCTTCCTCTCCCAGACTTAATTCTTAACATGCTGCTCTAAGGTACCTACCTCTATGCTGCTTTCAGGAGTATCTCATGGTGTTGCAGAGTCTTGGGCCCTGGCTTTCACTCCTGTTCCTGCTTAACTAACTCTGCTTTATTTAGTGTTAACATATATCTTCCTAAATAATGTATAAGCTAATCATTGCTTATATTCCCTTGGACCAGGGGCAAGTAATGAATTCAGCACAAATCATTCAATGTACTGACAGTAGTGCAGCTGAATAATGGACTCTATTAATAACACTAAACTTACTCATCACTCGGTAGGATGGCCCTTGTTTCATACAGGATTATTTGATGCAAATACTCTGGTAAAAATATTGAAATACGAAGGAAGGGTGGCGGGAGAATATTAAAGTTAGCTGGTGACCTAAATATACAGCAATATGTATGACTTGGAGCCTTACAAGTGTCGGAAGCTGAGACAGTGCTACAGCCTGTCAGAAGGCTGAGCCAAACCTCTCTGGTCCTCCTTGCCCTCTCCTTAAAGCCACACATGGAGTTCATTGGGTAAAACACAATTCCATCAGCGTAAGTGCTGATTTTACCCAGGATCTAGGGAGATTAAAAAAAAAAAAAAAAAAAGTTGTTCTTCAACCCACTGGATTATAAAAAAAGGCTCATTTGCAAAATGTTCTGTTCCTCGTATTAGACAGGGTTGGTAGTAATCAGTCACCACTAAAGGGGAAGTTATAAGGCAAATGCTGTGTAGTGGCAGGAAGGCACCACCAGTGATGCCACAGCAGGTTGACTTCATCCAACCTGTGCAGGAGCAGCAGCTCCCATTGAATTCCTGCAGGCAAAAGCTGCAGATGTTCAATTCTAAATGTGGCTATCAGCAATGTAACTCAACAGAATATGGGACACTGCCACATCCTGCCCCACACCAAAACCCATAAAAACCATGCCCGTATTGACTTGTCAGTTTAAGGCACACACAGGCAAGCAGGAGGCTCACGCTGATGCCTGTTAAAGCCAGAGCAAAGCCTTGGGGTATATTTACTATGAGAAATGGAGCATCATCGCACTGCCCGAGCTAGTAAACACAGGCTTGGCCTCATAAAACTGCAGAGTGCAGCTAGAGCACAGGCACAGATCTACAGCATGGAGCACCACTCACACAGGGCTATTCCCCAGCCTGAAAAACTTGCCTCTTGGCAGAGTTACTATATAATTTTCAGACCCAAACTGGCATGTCTCCAACCTCCTTGGCTCCCCTTCCTGGACCACCCCCTCCCAAAACCCAATAAGCCTGGCAGCAGAAAGTGTGAACCTTTGATAAGGTACTTACGCTGGCACCAGGGATTGAACAGGATGTAAGTGTCGGTTGCCGAGTTTCTGTGTGTCCGGAGGATGCCAAAGGGAGTCCAGACAGCAATGTACAGGCGAAACTTCCCAACAATGCAAGTGGCAGAGGACATGATGGTCAGGCGAATGGAGTTGTTCTCCTTGTGTGTAATCTTGGCTCCCCACTCGCCAGGTTTCAGCGCATTACCTACTAGGATTGGGATGTAGGTCCCTTTGTTTTGCTGTGGGTAGCGACCTGGAGAGAGAAGTGAAAAGGTTTGCCTTGTTTTGACAGTTTCTTAATTTCATGTCAGTCCTCAGTCCCTTCATCTTATTTTCAACAGAGGTGACAAGTTTTAGTGGGCGGAAACCACCTGCCTCCCTCATTGCTTCACACAGTGCCTGGTCACTTGGCAGTACAGCCACACGAATACATGCAACACCTCCCAGCAGGCAGCCTGTGCAGACACCCCCATCCATCTTGCTCCAGCAAGCTTCAGTCTCACTGGCTTGGGCACGGTGAGGAGTGTAGCCCTGGCAGCATAAGCAGGGGCTGTTCCAGGCTTTCCTTGCTCATCGCTGTTTATCCTAGTGCAGTGAGCTGCCCTCCAGCTTGTTCCTTGCCTTGGTGTCAGCTACACCATTGGTAACTTTGATGTACCCACCACCCTCGTCACTAGCATGTAAGTGGGCACAGACTTTGGCTTTGGGGCTCTTTATCAGAGCAGAACCTCATTCTTCTCACTGCATTAGTGCACTGACAAGCAGAGACCAAGTGTTCTTTTGTGCCAAGTACACACAGATGGAAGAAATAATACAAGTCAGTCCACCAGCAGATACCCAGTGCTCAGTTCCTCCCAAGCATCCAGTCCTCACTGACAGAGTGGGAACCAACTCTGGACACCTAGAGTATAGATGAGCGCATCTGGGTTGGACGGCCAAACTTTGTCTGCAAGCAATGGGTCCCAAAGTATGACACACCTCCAAAGTACCGCATGTGATAGCCTACCTCATAGTAAGACAAGTCACACACCAGAGAAGCCTGTCTTGCTCTGCCAACTATAAAAAACATCTAGACGGATAGGCTACATGTAAACATGTACACTGCCAGTTTTCAAAGTTGTGTGAGGATCCACCCTTTGAGCCTGAGGTAGAGCCAAACTATATCTGGAAGCCAACCAGCAGCATAGACAGAAAAGACACTTGTGAGAAGGCTGCGTTCCTTATCTCATTCTCAAATCTATTCTTCGTTTCATATTTTAGGCTGAAAGTCAGACTCTCTCATTCAAAAATAGGGTAACCAAAAGCAATGATGGCAGACAGAGAGACAGACTTCTATATTTTTCATTCCTACTATTTAAGAACTTCAAAATTAAACTCACAAGGGCGTTGAATTTCTTGCTTATTTTTATACAGCTGATGTAGAGATAATCCCAGATCTGAACACTGCTACATTCTGGGAAAGGACAACTCCAGCTTTGAATTTGAAGCTCGTGAGCTGCCACAACAAGAAATCTGAGACTACTCTGCGTCATCCAAGAGATTATTCGGTGCACATCAATTTCCATTTTGCAGATATTCAGTGCACCTAAATAGCCCACTTTGCCCTGTTGTCTAGGAACGCTGTAACCCATGAAACCCATTCATATCAGTGAGGGATGCAACAGAAGAGAAAGACTTACAGAAGAAAAAAAGGACTAGAATAAGAGAGCAAAATCAATAGAAAACACTAGAAGATAAAGCACCGGACACTTCAAATATAAGCTGTCAAAGGAAAGCCAGTCTAGAGAGAAGAGCCTATAGAGGTAACAAAGATGAGAGCTTTGTGCCTGCTAACAACTGTGATCTGAGAGCTGAACATATCCTTGTTCTTTGTAGTGAAACTGGGTATGACCCAGCTTGCCTCTACAGTTGATATTTTACTTCTAGTTTTGACATAATTGTTTTTTTTTTAAAAACAGCCCACGCAAACAAAGCAGCAGAGCAAACCAAGTAATTGAACTGACTTCCCTGAAAACCATTAACAAGTGCTACTTTTAAAAATACCTCCTTCAGAAAGGTAGGAGTGGGGAGAGATTACTATTTTAACATGGTTAGGAACTGACATTATTACCTTCACTGGAAGCTGCACATTGGTGTAGGAGCCTACTGGGGACAGAAGGAGCTGTGCTGTGGCAGGGACTTTGCACCACCACGTCCATGTGCACCACATACACATGGAGAGGCTGCAGAATCACTCCCCAGTAAATCTGCCTATAGGAACCAGATAGGATCTCAAAGAGGTCATGAGGCCTTTGGCAAGATGTTCTTATGGAAATCTCGTCACTGGCACCCTCATAGCAGGTTCTGCAAAGTATACCAAGTCTCCAGTATTCTCACTTCTCTGAAGCCCTAACATGCAAAACTCCATTTGCACTTCCAAACAAAGGTCCCTTTTGCATGCAAAACCACAGGACACCCTAATATACCTGTTGCTTGACAGGAGGGAGGGAACACCTGTAGCTGCTGCTGAGGAGTATGCAAGGTCCTTTCTGCCCAGAGCCCATGCATGCCCCACACAGCTGCTCCCATATAGTAAGAGAGAGAAGTCACTGCACTATCTTGCTCATCCATGAGGAGAAGACACTCTGGGGTAATGCCTGAATCCCTGCAGACATAGCAAAGATGCCAGGGAAGGGATATCCTAGAAGTCAGGATAACCTGCAGATGTTAAATTAAACAGTAAATACAAGAGAACAACATTTGCTTCTGACAGACAAGGAGGGTTCTGTGCTCGCTAATAGTTGCATAAATCCTGAACCCATGAGGAAGACTGGGAAGAGCCCTCAAGAGCACAGTAAGCAATTTTCAACGTTGTCTTTGAAGAGAGGACAGGTTCCCTAATCTTCTGAAACAAAAACCGAAATGCAAATGGAAGAGGAAGGTAATTGTTACTCCTGACAGGAGCTTGTGGAGCTGAATTGTAATCACACATCTAGACACCTGACATCACCAGCCACACTAGTTTCATACACACACATCTGTTGTCTTGATACTAGAACGCTATAAAGCTGAGTAACTTTGGCATTACATGCTAAGGTTGCTGGCAAAATAATCCTTACATAGGTTTATCAACATCGTAGGGAAGTCCTCTCAGGATGGCTTGGCCATTTGACTTTTTTCTACATCTTGAGCACACATTTTTGGCTGCAGTGAAAATGTAGGGCCAACTTTGGCTCATAGTTGGGGTACTGGTAATGTCAGCCCTTGCTCAGAAGGGATAACATGCAGCGGTGATTGCATTCTCTGTGTTAAGAGTCTCTAAGGAAGAAGATTCAGTGTCATCCAAAGACTCATTACCAAAAGCCTTCGAACGCTTGGCAGAGCACTCTCTGCAGGGTATCTGGTGCTAACCCAACCCACAGAGAGGCAGGAGGGTGTTTGGGTGTATGTCAGGACCAGGAGCCATGTAGAGAAGATAAACTCTTTTTATGCTGACAGGAGGGCGCTTCTGCCAGCAGCATCAGCTGGCTCAGGATTTCTCCTGCTCTGATTTGCTCCAGGAGTTGGCAGCCTGAGCCACGCTCCACAGCCAGTTCTTTGTGGTTGCCCCCCCCCACCCCCCGCCCCGATGCTCACGTGTGCTTTGGGTGTAGGAGGCCCTGGCCCTCACGTGAGGACATTTCACAGCCAATTGCTCTGTGAAAGACAAAGTTGTTGCGTGACATCATGTTTTTGGGATGTCCCTGTCTGCTCTAACAGCACATGGAAATGGAGAAATCCAGCCTGAGTGCTCAGAAAGCCTGGAGGTTGCTGCACTATTACCACCAGACACAGGGTAAATTTTTTATAGGCTCCTTTTGCAATTTAGAAGATATCAGGCACTGAGCAGGGGCTGCTGACTGTCCTGCCTTCGAGGCAGAAGAGGAGAGGAAAGAATTCACAGTGACCCTCTTTCACAGGCCTCCAACTCTCTGCATTTCAATGCTAGGTGCATTTCAATGCTAGATGCTTATACCACCAGAAGACATTATTTTTACAGAATCCTCCCTTGCACGGAAGGTTTAATGGCACAAACAGCTATTTCCTCTGCTGCACAGTGCACAGGCCTGCAACCCTTTGATACTTCTTTCTTATCCCACCTTGGTTTCTGTAGCTATCCAACCTGGGCTCCTAAAGCTCCTGCTCACTTCAGTTGCAGCTCAACAAAGGTCTACACCTTCTGGAGTTTCCAGGCACCTGGGAGAAGAGGAGCAAAATAGCTGCTGTCGCTGTAAAAGGAGCTCAGGTCTCCCTCAGTGCTGCATCACAAGGCTTTGAATGTAAACAAACATCAGTGAAGGTCTACATAGCAAAATGCACCATGACTGGAGCATCTGTGGATGTGGGCATGTAGGAGGTAGACAGACAGACAGAGACACAGACACACACAGACACACACACTTTACAGGGCAAAAAGCAGAGTGCAGTGTTTGTTAAACCTTACCAAAGTCTATTTATGCAGCAGCAAAAGAATGAGATGTCTAAAACACAGAACTGTGGCTACACACATGCATTCAAAGCGAGTTATTTTTAATATATGTCTTAGCTCCTTAGCATGTCAGCTCTGGGCTCGTCAGACAGGGAGGCAAGCTGTGTTTAATTCTGGATAAAAGTGCCACACCAGAGAGGGATTTACAGCAACCAAGCGAGAGTGAGGGATAGGTACAGCAAGTTCAGCTGGCAAAACACGAGCACTCCTCCTCCGGTTATCCAGTTCTGCTGCTGTTCCTTACAAGTGACTAACAGGAACCAGGCCTTGCTCAGATGGTACTCCTTCTCATCCTCCTCCCCTGCCCAGTCCCTGGAAGCCCCTATCTCCATCTAGTTTAGTTTTTCCCTTGAACCCCAGTGAATATACACATTGCCTGCCATATGTGTGCATGCATTAAACAGCTCCTAAATGCCACTGCTGAGTTAGCACTGTGCTGTTAGCACAGCCAGTAGAGGGAGTGACGGGTACTCTTGTATAGGCCCTACACAAGGGAGTAGATGTTTCACTTTCGGTAAGGAGAAGGAGAAATTTGGTAGCACAGAGATTAGAGATACAGGGAGCTTCAGAGGACATTTCCTCCCTGATGGAAGTAGTATACCTCAGAAGAGAGGGAGGTGAACAAAGCTATTTCTCAATGGTCTTTTTTGGAACCCTCTTAGAAGATTGTTTTTAAAGGAGTTGAGGAATCTGTCTCCCTTCGGTGAATACATTACACACAGTAAGGTTAAGTTTTACTGCTAGGTTCCTTTGTTTTACATAGACACACTCTTTCATACAAAGGGTAAAGAATCCATTTCAGTGGCAGCCATGGAAGTATAATAATTGTGACAGGTTGATAAATAAATTTGAGCTGA
Source organism: Strix uralensis (assembly GCF_047716275.1). NCBI lineage: Eukaryota > Metazoa > Chordata > Aves > Strigiformes > Strigidae > Strix > Strix uralensis. The sequence continues at coordinate 79,961,328 of NC_133972.1, read as the reverse complement.
AAGCCACAAGTACAGTAGCTGTGTAGCAGAGGTAAGCCTTATTGTAGCAAGCAGCCTGGGGATGGGTGTTAGCATACTAGGACCATGCTTTTATTAATCGCTATGAATAACTATGACAAATGTTAGAAAAGGAAAAAGAGAAAGAAGAAGAAGAGAAAGAGAAGAAAAGAAGAAGAGAAAGAAGGAGGAGGAAAAGAGAAAGAGGAGGAGGGGAAGGAAGGAAGGAAGGAAGGAAGGAAGGAAGGAAGGAAGGAAGGAAGGAAGGAAGGAAGGAAGGAAGGAAGGAAGGAAGGAAGGAAGGAAGGAAGGAAGGAAGGAAGGAAGGAAGGAAGGAAGGAAGGAAGGAAGGAAGGAAGGAAGGAGATAAATGCTCTAATAAAATCCCAAACAATCAAGAGAAACAAGAAGGAGAAACAAATTTTTGTAAAAGCCAGCAGTGTCTTTAAGCCACGACTTGAATATCACATCTGGGTTCCTCCCACCCTCAAATTCCATTGCCTTCAGAAGTGCTGCATACAAACTTGGAAATGTAGGAAACCCAAATATCTTGAAATAATTTTTGCTCATGGCTCCAGTTAGGAATCCTTAACATCTGATCACTCTGTCCCAGCAATGAATGTTTCTAGTACTTTACAGTTGTAAAACACACATTGGAGTCACGCACCTTAGCTATTAAAACCATTAAAAAATACAGCTATATTTTATGTGCCATTTGACGCTGCTGCAGCAGTGCAAAAGGAGAGCATAATAAAGATAAAGATTCCTTTGCATGAAATACCACATTCACAGAGCACCTCGAGGGACTCCCTCTTCTCTGCTCCTCTGGGCCTGGCTGGGAATTCTAGAGGGGTGGAAAAAAATGCCCCAATGCCCTTGTTCAGAAAGTAAGAGGTTTGTTGTTTGCTAAGAGCTGACAAACAGGTCTCTTCTCTGTCTGGAGTCAATCTCTAGGAAATGTGTTCCACTGCTAATAAATTATTCTTTCTCCCCCAAAATGGGACTCCATGTTTAGACCGTCAGCAGTTTCTGTATTTTTCATTCAATTTTTGTAGTTCTTCATTAAACAGGGATATAGTGATTTAATAAACTCTCAGTATTGTGTTACATATCAACACCAACAGAGTTTTCCCCCAGCACCAGAGTTAGTTGCTCTTGTATAATGCCAAGAAGGTTCCTAAAAATATCGAAATCCAACTTTTTCCAATAAGCAACTTTTTTCCAGAGGCAGAACTCAGCTCAAGATCTTATCTGAGGTGCCGGAGGGATGCCTCATGTTCCAGCCTCTCCATTGGCTACCACCTGCCCTGTCCCACAGCTGTTGAGGAGGACAGGTGACAGCAGAGGGGTACCAATACTTCCCACTAAGATTTACTGCCTGACAAAAAGAACAACCCTCAACCCTCCTGGAATAACCCATGTCCCAGTACTGCTGTGAAATCAGGGAAAGGCTGTGGACACTGTAGAACAGTATGAAGAGCTCCACTGATTCTGGCATGGATGTCCTGAATCAGGCCCCTGGTTATTTAGTTGTACTCAGATGCCCCTCTGGCTATAAGTGGGAATTTGGTGTCACCTAAACAAGCCACAAGGGATCAGCTCTAACATCTTTATGTTCTTAGCTGCATTCATGTGTTTATAACTATTCCTCTGAAGCAGGTCTGGGAAGAAAAAGGAGCAGTAAGTCTCTGCTCTCATCTCAGGCCAAAAGCCAATGATTTATAGAAGTCTGCGGAGTGCATATGGGCAGGTGTGTGGGTGTCCACGCATGCACACGTGTGGAAATGTGATAGTAGTGTAGAGGACTGGGATTTATGGTCATTCCAGAAGTATGCCAATGAATAAAATGTTCATAATAATATTTAGGGCTAGACCAATATGTATAGATTTATGAAGTCATTTAAGGAAAATACAAATAGACAACAATTTATGAGGATGTGGGGAAATATATCATTAGAGTAAGGATGCACCATATAAACTCATCAACCACTCTAGGATTTACAGCCACGTACAGGAAACTACTACTAAAAGCAAGATTGAAGGCCATATAAGCCCATCTAATCACACATCTATTTTTTCAAAGAAATCACTGCCAGTACAGCAGTGACTGGAAACTTTGCAGCACTCATGCCAAACTGGCTGCCCCAGGTGCAGATTCAGCCAGGCTGAACCCCACACTGTGGAAAGCCAAGAGCAGCACAAAGTATCCCCGTCACCATGAAGGCAGTAGTCAGGAGAGATCAAGATGGGTGAAGGAGTCATTGGCTCCTCTGGACTCCCTGGGGCTCCAAGAAAACTGAAATTGTTCCCTCTGTGGGGAACTGGATGCAAGCACAGCATCTACACTTCTCTTGTGGCTCTTTCATCTCAATCCCAGACCAATAAAATGAGTATTTCCCAAGGGGTGATGCTCACCTTTCCTCTCATTAAAGCCAGGAAGTGGGCTGCAAGGAAGGAAATATGTGGTAATGGAGCAGTTCCCAAACCACAGGTACCGAGGCAGAGCTGCAGTCCAGCATGAGAACTGGAATAACATCCCATTACTTTTTATAAGTGGGTATTTTTCCATGTGGACTTTTTGGCACATTCATTGCTTTCCATACTTGGGCAGACAAGTATGGGCCTAATTTAATGAAGCATTATCTGCAAAACTGAATAATTCACATGTTAGCACTTCAGCCAGTTTCACCGATGATGACTCTATGGTAAACAGTCTGTTAAAGCAAAAAGGACTTTAGTCATAAGGAACCATCACAGAAGAGTATCAGCAAAAGTGACTTTCAAGTGATTGGGGTGAATTATTTATATGTTTACATATATATATTTGTTTACACAATTTAACCCATGAATTCTAGATTCTGTGTGAATGGTGTTCAAATGAACTATGGATTAAAAAAATTGTTACTAAAGATTGTTCTGTGAGTGTTTCAGACCTAGTTTCACATGATGCAAGATGCATTTGTCCCAGGTACCCTTGATTCATTATCAATTAGAAGGATTAAGCAGTCTCTACTTGCTTTACTTGCTTCATTAATCATCTTTTTAATGATGCAAAAGAAGCAAAAATAAGAGGAAAAAAAGAGAAGTAAAACTAAATTTTAGGGAATAAAGGAAACAGCATAGTTCTACACACAGAGAGGATCAAGTCATTACCATTGTCACATTTTTCAGGAGCAAAATTAGTCTTTAATGGATAAAATTCTGTGATGGATTAACATCAATGCTGGGAAATTTCCAGTGCTGGGCACTAATAATTTCTGTACGGTGCTGTTGTATAAACAGCCCTCACTGTAGGCACAGCCCTGCAAAAAGAGACATTGTTTTCCCAGCTCCAACTGAATTCCCTGGGAGCCAAGGCCAGTTGTCACTACCAAAAGTATCTTTGGACCTTATGAGAATAGCACCCTGAAACACGCAAGAGATTCTACAGCTCGTGGACAGCCTGGTACACATTGCTTGGGGTAACGTCCCCACCCCTGGAGATACTCAAAACCTGTCCCTATGGCAAGGCCCTGAGCAGCTGGAGCAAGTTGGACCTGCTTTGAGCAAGGGCTTGGACATGAGACCTCCAGAAGTCCCTCCAACCTAGAGCTATTGTACAGTTCTGCTGCAACGTTTGAAATCTACTGCTCAGGCACACAGATAGCTCCTTGGAAAGGTCATTTCACAACCACTTGCCAATATTTCTGTGTGTCCATCACTTCAATCTCTCAAACCCAGCACTTTCCTAGGAGGTATACCCCTTATTTCAATGCAAAAAAGGTTCTCTGAGCTCAAGCTGCCTCTGCTGTATAGTTGTTGTCTGAACCAGTCCCTAGGTGTAGCTTCTGCCTGACAGTACCAAAGGGTAAGATTCACCTTGCCTGCCTTTGGTGATCTTAAAGTCAGAGCCTGGTCTACGGGGGAGAGTCAATGGAGGAAGAAAAAAAATCCGGAAGAGTTCATCCCATTTTAAGACAGCAGGGCTAAACTGCCACCTGGAGGTGCCTGCCTCCCTCCTCTGCTCACAGAGCCAGCCTAGGCAACAGATTTTGGACTTGGCTCTGGTTTTCAGGCAGCTGGCATTAGAAAGGTGAATGCCCGCTCTTCAGGCAGACGAACAGAAAAATCCTGGATGAAAATGGCCATGTGTCCCCATGACAGAAGGTTTGAGAGCACAGCACTGAAACCTTGAGCACTCAGTGCCCTTTCCTAAGTACAGGAAATCTCCTCTTTCTCCCCTTCAGGGCATTAAACATTGGACTTGCCACTAAAAAGATAAGTAGCAAGAGTCAAGCAGATCATCTCTGAATAATTTCCTTCTCCTTTGTGGACTGTTTTTGTTTTGCTTTCCGTTGCTAGCCTCTGAGAACAAAGTACTGTGTTTTCACCACATGTGCGTAAGGAGAACATTTATGGAGCACTGAGTATTAACCAGTTCCTAGAAGAGAAGCTTGAACATCTCTTCTCCCAGTTGAATCTCTGTGAGCTAAATTCCTTGTAGCAAGAGGGTAGCGGTGCTCACAGAAGCAGACACTTAAAAAGCAGTGGAGGACAATAGCTTTTTATATTATCCTGTATATGCAGCACTTTCCTTCAGCTGATTGCTAGCCACCAAACATGGGACATCAGCTTTCCCGTTCCCATTTCACAGAAAGAACAGCAACAGTGAAGAACAGGGAGGGGAAGTCAACCACAGACTCAGGGCTGTAATCATTCAGAGCTGAGTTTGTTGCAAAGTCTCCCCTGGCTCGGGCTGCATTTAACCCCATTCCTACCATCGCTGAGGATGAGGGGATTTTTATCCATGCTTAGAGATTCAAGGTACAAACCATGGACAGATGTGTTAGGAAAGAGCAACAGGAAAATAAGTGAATATGTTCTCTTAAATGGACTGTGCGATGTCAAAAGAAGTGTTAAATTTCTTCTTCCAATATAGAATAGTTGATTAAAACAAATGCAAACTGCACACAATGCAATAAAAAACAAATGTTCCATTTTCCACTTCTTCTTACTACAGCTGTTTGTTTTAAACATATAAAGATTAAGGGAACAGTCTTGAATTTAATTAAATCCCAAAAGAACTAATGATATTTATGCATATTAAATTTTTAAAGGCACTTGTGGCTGTTCAGCCAATCATTCACTGGACTGCCATAACATGCCTCCCAACCCTAATTTAAATTAGAAAGAAGAGACCCATGAAAAAAAATGTGCAGACAGTAACCTTTTCACTGCACATATGTTTAAGAGATAAACACCCATCTAGCTTTAAAAGGCAACAAATCTAATAAATGTCTACATCATCATAATTCAACGGTGGAAAAAAATCAATGTTACAAATTTCGGAACTGCATCTCTCAGGAAAGTAAATTAAAACATCAATTTAAACCTACTTTAAAGAGTTTATAAGGGGAACATTGACGTCTTAACGCAGAAACTCCCATATCACTCTAGATGAAGCTGGGGCTTTCCCAGAGCTGTGATGCAGGGAGAAGTGTTCAGTGGGGCCATCTTTGGAGCACAGCAGGAAGCCTCACTCTGTCTCTTGCTCTTCCCCACCTCTAGCGAGGTCATGCCCTTCTCTAGTCCCGTACCTTCAATGAGCCAACAGGTACATTAGGACCTGGGTCTCTGATTAAGATCTTGTCAGTGAGAGGAAAAATGCTTTCTTGCTCTTTTTGCAGTAAATCAAGAAAGCCTCTGATGTGGCCCTGAGTTAGTCCCTGGCTCAAAGCTACAATTTCTGAACAACTCCAAGTTGGCTGTAAATGCAGGCTGTGAAGTTGCAATGCCTCCTATTCTTCCACCCTGCGTAATTTTTCCCCCTTGTGTACTCAACATTTTGTTATCCCAGTTCATACATAGTCATCTCTCCCACCTCAAACAATAGACTCCTCCTCCCTGCATCTCCTAAACACTAATAAAAGATGTTGCCCATTCCACTTACCTTTCAGCATTGCCATACAGCATTAACCAGAGATAACTGAATGCTCAATGAAGTACCGCTTCTTGCTAAACAGAAAGCCCCAAATATGGCTCCTTCTTCTCTCACAAGCATTTCTGCTGTCTTTCTCAAGTAAGGATTCAGACTCTGTTTAGAAAAGCACTTCCTTGCCTATGGTTAAGCCTGTTTTTATGGTTTTTCAATCGTAACAGGAAAAGACCCAGCCATTAAGTACTGCTGCATAACTGTTTATGAGAGACTCTTCAACCTTACTTTGCTGGTACAACACAGCACTTACCTATCAAATACTCCAACCAGAATTGGTCTGTCTCTGGCTTGTAGGGGCGGTTGAAGTCAATCTGGATTTGGAAAGGCTGTCCCCGACGCACTATCAACTTGGGGCTGTAGTACTTGTCAGTGTGGTGCTGCTGCTTGTTGATCTCGTGGGGCTCCTTGAACATATGAATGTCCACAACACGCAGGTAATCTGCAGACACGCATAAATGAACAGAGTGAAGGAGTCAGTAAGTTGGAATATCAATACTGATATCAACATCATTAGAGGCCCTGCCCTCCACTTCCCCAGCATTGCCTCATCGAGAAACACCATGCTGGATTTGTTTGGGGCTAACATCCTCTTGGCTAAGTGGGGACTTATGGACTGACACTTCTCTGTCCACCTGCCATTTTCACAGAGGCTGCAAGGCTTCTATTGAATGGCAAAAACAATTGCAGAAAGAGCAGGTTGCTATGGGTGGAAAGCTGAATGTCCCCAAGGATAGTTGGGCTCTGTCTTTCCTTTGGCATCAGCTTTCTGCAAGTCTGGGCCTTTCTGTCACGAGTTTACCAGTGCAACCAGTGGGCCTTTGACATCTGTGGCTTCACATCTCCCTTCTTGCAGCCCTCCATTTGTAAAACACAAATTCACAGGGGTTTTGTGATGATGAAATACATTAACATTTGCAAAGCGCTACTACTATCGAGTGCTGGAGAGCCTGAGAGGCAGTTAATGATCCTGCATTCAGCTGAGAGCTTAGATTGTCTGTATTAAATAAGATTTTGGTGTACTGCATGTGTCTAGACTCAGCTTCTCAGTACACCTCCACTGCTATTAGTGTCTTCTTATGAAAACTAAATATAACATTACAGTATATAATTACAACATAGAGTTACAGGCAAACAGCAGTAGGTATCTATAACATGCATGGGCAAAGCTTCACTCCCTTCAAATTAGGGCTGTCTAAAGGGTTATAGCCTACCACTGCTAGAAGCTAGTCTGCTCAGCTAATGACCAGTGGCACTGGGATAGCCAAAAGCACTTGCAGTCACCATGAACTATGTGACTGCACCATATCGGGGATCTTCACAATAGGAGTCTTCTCACACAACAAGCAACCACATGAAAATGAACTGGACATCATTCTTTCACCTACATGCTTGGGCAGATAAGCATGAAACCTCTGCCAGGAGAACCATTACTGCTCACCACTAGGAGAGAGACAGAAGAGTAAAGCTTGATTTGCAGCTGTCAGCTTGTCTTTCCAGGTGCTGACAGTTAGAAACTAGCTAATTTCTGCATTTTATACTGACGATGACAGAGCCAAACTCATGCCTGGCAAAAAGAGGTGCACATTTACAGCAGCTGGTGGAGCTCTGTGTACTCGTGATGGTGGCTAATTTGGCCTGCTACTGAGTACACTGTGAGCAGGAATGATGTGCTCAGCGAATGAGTCGGATATTCGAGTCACTGAGGGCTGAACGTGGGCCATGTCGCAAAAGCTCAGACAACAGCTTTGACCACTGCTTTTCCTTGAAGGCAGGGGGACACTGCATAGTGGCCTGCTCTGGACAAGACGCAGAGCAGCTCCCTCTCGGGTGTGTAGCCTCCAGGCTACAGCAGCGTGTGCATTACCCCTGTTCTTCTGCAAGGATGCATTCAAGACATCAGCAGAGCACCGCAAGCAGCAACTCCTGGACAACAGCATGGTCCTTTTGCCCCAGCCAAGCCACCCAGCCTGGCCTCTGGGTGACAGCTAACGGGAGAGGGAGACATAAGAGCAGCAGGAGCAGGTCCTGCTCGTGCATTGTTACCATCACCTGCGTAGCCCTGCCCTTCGGGAAACAGAAGGAAAGGAAACTGCCCCAGGACACAGGAGGATTCTTTAAAGGAAAAACCCTGGACAGCTGAACCCAAAACCATTGCTCTCCTGCTAGCCCTAATCTGCAGAAAGGCTGAAATACCCTGTTCAATCCTGAGGCAGGCTTGAAGTCCCATGGCAATGTCACTTTTATTCTCTGCTCAATTCTCCACGCTTCTGGAGTAACTTCTGTAGATCCTCACTGGCGTTAGCACTGGCTGAAGTTACAGAGATGTTTTTTGTGTGAAACATTAAATGTGTTTTTCTCAGAAATCATTCTCATTGCCCCTCTGTGAAGTGGGGCATGTCTTTGCCTCCCTCTCTGCAAAACTTACCAATGCTCACTCACAAAGCTGACAAAGCTCACAATTAAATTATGTGAGGCAGGAAGTTCCCAGAGGAGGGGGGTAAAGCGGGGGCAGAGGAGAGTCTCTCCCATTCTCTCTCCCAACCCATCCCAGGCTGAAAGCATTGCATCTAAAAGCTGCATGTCGTGGGGCTCTGCGTGAGGTGAAGCTATCAGTAACTTTGGCTCAGCTTCTCCTTCCTTCCAAGGAGGCATAAAAATGGAGTTGAAGGTTTGTTGTGTTTTCATCTCATGTTCTGAAGTAAAAGGCAACAGTGACCCTGCCCTTCCTTCACATGTTAGCCCCCTTCAAGGAACTGCAAAGGTAAGCCACCCTGGGCCGTCAGTTCAGCATTTGCTTCATTTTATCTCAGGACTTTCCATGGCTCCTATCAAAATGCAGCTGTACACACCTGCAGAAAACATTTCACTTTCACTCTTAGTGGTAAAATGTACGTTGAGATTGACAGATGAAAACAACCTGTGACCAAGCCTGTGTTAATTACAGTAATGGTAATTATGGAGGACATAAGATGAGCAGGGTAATGGGATGTGCTAACACCATCACCAGGGTGCAATCAAAAGGCAGGCTCTAGGGGATGCGCATGTCACTGCTCATCTGTTTGTGAGGGATGGGTGGCCATCAGGCCTCCTTTGAAGTTAGGTCCATTTGATGGTTTGCCCTTAGCCTGGTCTGCTGTCTACTGCAAGCAGGTTTGCTGCACGAGAGCCAGAAGCCTGATGATTTCCTAAAACTTTTGCAGTGTTAAGCTTGCATGGAAATAAATGAGCACAAGCTCGAGATGCTTTTTGAATAACAAGAATAGCCTTCAAACATCAGGCTTTCTAAGAGGACTAGAGAGAAAGGGCTCTGGATTACAAACCGAATAGTGAGTTTCCAAAGGAGGTGCCCATCACTCTGCTAATAGGGAAAGCACGATTCCCTGGCAAGTCACCGAACTTTGCAAAGGAGGGCGCGTGGGGAGCTTGCAGACTGTGGGGCCGCGGGGCTGCGTCCTCCCACCGAGCGGCTGTAAGCACCGGGCCCACTCGTAGCACATTGCAGTGAGATGAGCTGGCTAGGAAGAGCCAGGGGGAGGACATGGCACAGGCGTGTTCATGGAGACACGGGCTTCTTGCTGAAGAAGCACTCGGGGGCTGCGCATCCTCCTCACTGAGCATCTCCTCCCGCAAGCAAGCCGGGCTCTGGCAGCAGGCAGCCCACTGACCGGGCTGGGGAGGCAGCCATCCCTGGCAGCCCCTGCCGCTAGCTCCGGCTGTGATTCAGCGGAGTAGAAGTGGGTGTCAGCAGAGAGCTAGTCGAGCACAGGGTTTTACCTCATCTTAGAGTAGTAGCTAAAATAGGTCAAATGAATCACACCCTAAAAATGCCTGTTTCTCTTTGTTGGCTGTCAAGGGAAACGAGGGTGACTAGCTCAGCTGTAGACACCTACACTGCACAGATCAAGGGCAGGACTAGTGAAATTTAGGCATCTAAACGATGTGAGCCTGGTATGCAGGCTCTTATTATGTCCAGTTGGTGGCTGGTTGCTGCAGCCAGTGGAGCTGAGAGAAGGGTACAGATCACCCTGGAAATGACACCCACTGCCTCTCTGGACAGCCTGTGCCCTCACCCCCACTCACTGGACAGCTCTGTGTCGACTCTGATCGGACACGGGTGAAGACATGGACATGTAGATGTCTATAGCAGGCATCCAATCCTAACCCAAAGGCTACAAAACACCTCAGTTGTAACAGCAGGGATAAAAGCATTTGCATACTTTTTTCAGTTTGTTATTGCAACAAAACGTGGGAACCACTACACAAAATTTGGACAACCCAGAAGTGTAGAGGTGTGCAGGAGAAGGGGAAGGAGGTGGCACAAGCAGTCCTCTGCAAGAATATGCTCGTAGCTGCTAGAGCCCCATCATACTCTGCTGCTCCTGCTCTGCCTGCAGCCACTCACTTTATGCCCCAAGCACAACACTGTGAGAGCTCTGGGCAGGCTCAGCTCCTGAATGCAAGCCCCAGTCTGAGCTCCATTGGGTTCTAAACCTTTAACACGGTTTGACAGGTGACTTAAGCATCCTACCCCAAAACCGTGTGTCTAGGGACCACACGTACATCAGCCGGTATCACAGACTTAGATCACAGCTGATGTGCACTGAAACAGGAATGCTGCTGCAGTCCCTTCACTTCAGGTCACCCCTTCCACATTGTTGCTACAAGCATTGCAGAACTGAACTGCACAGCAGAGCTGATCCAGCTGTACAAAAGGAGTTTTGCTGTTATGCACAAATTTATTTTTTGGCCGTACCAGTCCCATAGCCAGGTTTATCCTATGGCCACATGAACTCTTGCTTTGAAGGGCTGTTTTTCTCACCAGCAGCATCACCTTAAGCACATGTTGGGTTCCTGCCTCAACTCACTTAACCTGACATTCCTGTTCCCATTGCATTTCTGAAAAGCAAGAGGCTCCCGCCCACCAGCACTGCACTTCATTCAGAGCACGATGTGAAGCACATCAAAAAGCAATAGGAATCTTTCTCCTGCTACTGGTGGGCTTTAGCTACAGGCTGCATTCCTTCTAAGGTATCCCACACTCTTACACATCACCAGGTTCTGTGAGCATACTGGGTTTGAAATGATGTCTAGTCAGGACCTGTATTGCATTACATTTGACAATTTAAGCACACATACTTGCCCCAGAGCTACAGGGTTGTTTGAAAAGGTTCAACCAAAGTTTCTACAGTCTTAACATGTCAGTTGGTTTGTTCAGGCATTTTTTAAAAGAAATGCTTTTTAATGAAATTAAGGCACATGATTAGGATTACAGAAATAATGCTTTGCAATAAAAATTTGAACTTGTCGTTTAAAATCTTTTTACCTGTTTCCCTCTGTGTAAAATGCAGTAGTTAGTTCTTGTCCACATTTTTTAAGCACTCTTTCAAGCTTGGATGAAAAGTTCCATATGAGCATTAAGTATTATTATGTCTGGCTACCCTGAGTTGTCACATTCAACAAGTTCCGCTCTTCATTTCAAATAGGCCAAAAAATTAACGTCATTTGCTTGGTGACTCATTCAGGAGCCAATTCTGATTTCCTTTAAACCAAATCTTACCTATTTTTTTCAGGTTCACTCCAAAAAGTTGGCACTGAGAATATGGTTTGTTTTGCCCATCCCCTACCACAATATTGTTTTGTCTTCCCAGCTAAACAATTGAAACTCTTTTCACAGGAGAATAATTAAAAATATGGGGATTCCTTTTAGTTTCGCATTCATTTTTATGAGTGAGCTGAATATCTACCAAAAGTTTTCTCTGCCAGACTGCATTTTGTAGTAGTTTCACAGTCAGTTTAAGGCTGTACAAACCAGAAGGGCCAAGAGGGGAGGCTCCTCCTGACCCCTTCACCCCAGTGCTGCCACAGCCATGCCTGAAGACAGCAGGTCCTAAAGTGACTAGGTGGTTGTGATCAAACGGGGAAAACCCATTCTTGCCTTTTTTTAACCACTCCCACAGTTCAAGCTGAAAACTGGTCACTCAGCTTCTCCACTCCTCACTTTCCCTACCCATAACCTGTGGTAACATTTCCACGTACATTGGTGTTTTTAGCAAGTTTTTTTCTCGAGCAGCAATAAAAGCTATCTGAGATCAAAACATGTAAGGAAAAAAGTGATTTGGTTTTAATTCACAGACCTGAGCAGAGCTGAGTATGGAAGATGTAAAAATAGACTCATGACTTAATTGTACACTGTACCTTTTGGATTAAATCCTCTAGGTAGCAATCCAAAAGCCTCCATCTCAGGGACCTCATTTTCTTCATCATTGGAGTTGTTTGCTGGGAGGGCCCTTCTCCCATTCAGAGGAGGTCTCTTCTTCTCCTCATTGGTGCTCATTGTTTCAGACATCCTGTATTAAAAATGCTTTAATACCATGGAATAGTGCAAGGAAAAATCAAACAAGAACCAGCATGGCACATGTGAGATGCGAAGAACCAAAACCAGTGTGGGGTGCCAGTGAGCTACACATTTTTAGATCCACATAAATGAAAACTGAGAGGCAGAAAACATCAGTCTGATGATGGAGTACGGCTCTCTAAGGATTGGAAGGCATTTTGTGTTTGTCAAAACACATGAATAAGAGAAGAAGGGGATGGGAGAAGAACAGGGAAGCTAACATAGACGTATTTGCCCAGGAGAAGCAGGACATTAAAAACATTAGGGAGTTTCAGGTAAAAGAATAAGAAAATCATTCAACTCTTCCACCCTCCAAAACAGCGTTATTGAATCCAAAATAGCAAATTATATTTCCAGAAAGTGCATCACATACTACCTCCCTCTAACAAAAATGACATTCTAAGTTATACTGCAATCATCCCAAATACTACAGCCTACAACAGTCTGTGGATGATTACTGGAGAATTGTATTTTTGTCCCTATGCACAAACACCCAATATCTAAAAGGCTAACTCCTCTACCCAGACAATTCACTTTTGAAAAAGAAGGGGGGCGGGGGGGGAGGGTGGGAAGAGGGGGGGGGGGGAAGAGGGAAAAAAAAAAAGAAAAAAGCACTTATCCACTTATTTCTCTCCCACTAACGTCCTTAAGGGAAATCTCAGATGTAGGCTGATCAGAGACTTCTCTTTGAGCTAGTCAAAACTGCTTTCACATTTATTTCAGTGTAAGCATGTAGCAATGAAAAAGCCATGCCATCCTTCTAAGAAAATATTCATGGCTGAGAACACAACTTCTTCCCAAAGCTCCTGAAAACAGCAATTCAAAATGTAGCAATTATTTAATAGCAGTAAGCTCTTAAAGGAAGTTTTTTAGTTAGCAAGGGTACCTTCTTTTCAGATAGCCTTTTTTTTTTTCTTCTCCCTTTCGGAATTTCTGAAGTGCAATAGAAGCCTGGAAAAAGTTGGGGGCTTTTAAGTAACCTCTGTATAGCCTCCTCCCTTCTGTTGCAATAGGACAGTGCTGAAAGTATTGCCAAGCCCTCCCCACACCACCTCCAAGGATCTGCCACAGCTGCTGGCACGTCTTTGCTTACTCCCTCCCTCTCCCTGCCTGTCTTACCCCAACCCTGCTCACCAGAGGCATTTCAGGGCGCTTGGGCTAAGGAAACAGCTTGGGCACTGAAGTTCCAGTTCTTAGTGAGATGGAGTAGAACTTCTCATGGCACAAGGGTATATGAAGTGAGACACTGGAGGGGATTTTCTGAGGGACACAACACAAGAAGTCATGCTCACCATGTTGTCAGTCCTTAATGGTGTCTCTACCTCAGGCTGCCTGCAATGCTACTTCAGGTGCTGGTTTTCAGAGTACTGCCAGCCAGACATAGCAATGGTCCCCCTGCCTGATGCCTCACAGCAATCCCTTCAGAGGACTGTTGGGCACTGGGACATGGAGAGCTTGTTGGTGGCCCACCAGCAAGGACCTTTCTCTTGAGACCCTGTGCAGTTCAGGAGAGTGAAGGTATTTTGTACCAAAAAGCTATGTTTGGGGCAAAAGTCCTCCAGCTTTTGTCCATGATAAAATGTGCATCACCTAACAACCAGGGTCTGGGGCAGTACCTGGTGAAAACATTTCAGCTCCGCATCAACTTTGTTCAGTTCCACCAAGCTCTTAGATAACTGGAGACTGTGTGACACCTCCTCTGTCAGACATAACTCCACAGACCAGTGGAGTTACATGGAGAAATAGGGAAGAGTTCAGGCCCACTGTACTGTCAGCTGCTGCTGTTTGGTAGCAGAGGTACAAGTCACTACTCAGAACATGCATGGCCAGTGGAGAGCCCCTCTTACACACATGGAACCCACCATGGGCATTTAGTTGCCTCAGTTGCAGGGTAGGTGAAGGAGCGAGGACACTCAGTGAAGAGGACTCCACTGTCTTTCAGCCAGCTGTGACTTCCAGGCTCATAGTATTAGTGAAGCCTCAAACCTCTGCTGGCTTAACACCACTGAAATCAAACCAAGAAACAGAAGAGGAGAAAATCGTGTCACATTCCTGTAACGGGAAGCAGTAAGTAAATCATTCAGAAGACAAGACCCCCATCCTTAGCTTCTTGGGAATTTCCCAGCCACGGCGAGGTAGCTCCACATAAGCCAGGGCACCTGCACAGTGTGGGGCAGAGATTCCAGCTGAGGACCTGGGAGAAGCATGGCTGCACCAGCATGGCACTGTAGCTGGGCTAACGAGCCTGCTAGGGCTGATTGTGGAGGCTTGGCACCAGGCTTCAGTGGTTTTGGAGGCAGCCTTGCTATCCACACATGAGCGTTGCACTATGCTGTCTCATAGCCAAAGGGCCTGAGCTTTCTCCCGCCTCCCACAGCAGGCTGTTAGGCATGTAGCACGAAAAGCCACCTAGCCAGGGGACTCCCCTTCCCCTGTCCTGCTTCCCCAGCAGTGCAAGCACCCTGTGGGGACAAATCTGGTCCTGTCACTGGCATCCTGAGCTGCAATTTCCATTGACTCACTTTTACACAGATGGGCCCTGCAGTAACCATCTGTAGGGCAAGCGGCACCCCTGGCACCCAGGAACACAACGAGCTTTCTGGGGGAGGAGGCTGGTTGCTGATTTTCTTCTTTTTTTTTTCCCCTTCCACCCTGATTTCTGTGGCGTGGTGTGCTTTGTGCCTCTTTCTCTACTTCCAGCCAGCACTTCAGTTCCCAAAATTGCAGCTGCTGCGATGATGTTACAAAAACTGATATAAATATTGCTTCGGTGCCATGCCTGCTGGAGGCCTGCAGTACAAATAAGAAATGCCGTCTCCCGAGGAAGTCATGTGCTTCCCCAAGTGGCTGCAGTGCTGTCAGAGCCGGGAGGAAAACTTTCCGTCAGAGTGAGGAAGGGAGTGAGAGGATGCAGCTGAACAGATCCCACTACAGTCGTTGCACTTAAACAGCCAGCGGTTGCAGATGTCTCCCTGTGCCCATGTACATCTCTCCAGGGCTTTCAGCAGAAGCCGATGATCACACAGAAAGCGGGGAGGCCAAAATTTTTGGCGATAGTGGCAGGAGCAGGGTTTCGCATCCAGGGATGGTAATGTTCTACAGGCTGCAATTTTTTTATTTTTTGGGGAGTGATGTAAATTCATGCTTATGACAGCTCCAGATGGCAGGTATTTTCTCATTACCTTGACTTCTTAGCGCTTGCTCTCCCTTGCCTACTAGACTGTGCTGGCCTTAATTTAACTTCCATGGTTCAAAACTACTGACGTCAGGGCTGATGCAGGAGGGGGCACAGAGAACACGAAGCCCTGGTTTTCCTGTAGGGCCTTATATTTAATGAATGATACACCGAGATGACGGGTGAAAGAGCACTCTCTCTTCCTGAAGCCGCTTCTGCACTGTACCCTGTGGGGAACCATGAGCCAATGCCCATTTCTCAGAGGCAGCCTTCAGATGCACGTGGCCTTTGCCAAAGACCTTTGCAGTCATGGGCACCCTTCCCACTGCAGTGGACTTTGGATGACGGACAGCCCTTCCTCCCGATCCCCACAGAAAAGCCCTTAAATGGCTGCAAAGCTTGCACTGTAGGGTTATCTAAAACGCAGTTTCCTGTTGTTGCCAGAGCCAGTGTTGCTCTGTTCCAAGTCCTCCCATGACAGACAAGAGTTTGTGGGGAAAAAAGATCCCGCAAAACACAAGAGTCAGTAAAGCTTTACAGCCAGAGGAGAGGGTGTGCCAAGATCTGTCACAAGCAAACTGATCAACCAGGTGCTCACATAAATGGGTTGCTGTACTGTGTGCCAATGGCTGGATGGAAGAGATATTTTGCCTACCACTACTGTAGCTACATCAAGCACTCCTCGGCAGCAGCTGAGCATTGTAAAGCTCTGCAACAGGGTGACTTCCTTTCTTCCTTTTTAAAAATATTGTGATCATGCCATTTACAGTTTAGATAGGTGTTCAGATGCACTGGGACATTATACTACAGCATGTGTACAAGTGTACCTGTGAAGACGTCATCCTCACTGCTCATAAAACAGACTCTTTCAACTCTGATCTTCTATACATAACAATACAACATTACCTCTCTCTTGTCTTCTCGAGCTTCACTCAGGAACTTGCACCCTTTCTTAGATGACCAAGTCTGTCTTCTCCGTTCATCTGCATCAGTACTTGTCTCCCAGAAACTGATGTTCCTCTTCCTACAATGCCCTGCCTCACCAAGGCTGCAGGCAGAGTAGAGCATATTCTAGCAGAAAATATAAGTAAAAAATTATATTTTTAAACAGAAGCAAATTTCAGAAATGTTCATTTGGTGGTTTTGTTTGCATATTTTGCTTTGGGTTTTTTAAAAAACAAAACCAGTTCATACATCTGTCTACATGTAACAGCTCTGGCTACCACATGCAGAGGAGTATATTTTGAATTAATGTTGAAAATTCAGAAGGCCCAGCTCTGAAACATGGCATGTGTACACATGTCTGTATGTGTGAAAGAGGGGCAGAGGCTGAGAGAGATAAAATGGCAGCTCTTCAGATGGTGGAGCATTTGGAGAAGGGGATATAGGGCCAGTTTTCAAAAGATATTGTTGCAAATGTTTCTGTTGCAGGAAGAAAAAAAACATATATATATATTCGTACACACATTCTGCTAGGAAAATGTGGTTTAGGAAATTCACTCTTCTCTGAAAAACTGTTGTTCCAAACTGCAAGTCTAAATTCAAACTGTAGATCTGTATAAGCATCTACATCTGAGCTGGCCATCTTAGGCTCCCTTTATCCTCCGCACAGATCTAGTCTAGGCAGTGATTCATCTCCTCCTACAGCAGACATGTAAATAGGTCAGATGAATCATGGCCTAAAAGTGCCTGTTCCCTGTATTGACTGCAAAGGGAGCTTGGGGTGATGGGTCCTACCATATGTGTCTACAGTGCCGATGTCTACAGTGAGGTGAGATGAATCCTAGCCCAGGCACAGAAAAAGAAAAGGATTTTATTTTGGTTTTGAGGCCTGGATTTCAAGTGCTGAATTATCCTTTACATTTATGGAAGATACTGCTGTAGATCATTATCAGTGATGATCAGCATACAGTTCAATATGCTTTTTTCTCTCAGAATATGTGGCTGCCACTGCCAATTATGTAAAGTATATTTCTTACAATAAGTGTCAGATTACAGTAAAGTACATACAAGCTCATGAGTTCAGGCTTGGGAAAACACATGCATCTTTTTGTACTCGTCTGTGAAGGCATTTTGCTTCCTCAGACAGAAATATAACTGTACATGTAGTAACTGCAGCAAAATAAGAAAACAATCATATTGTCTGTTATGAACATACAATTCAGGTTCCCACACCTATTCTTACTGATATCTGAATCCAAAGCATTCAGCTGGTTGAGTACTAGGGCCTGCCCCAGTTTCTTACAGAAAGAGTAAGAGAGAAGCCAAGTTAGGGCAAAGGGGTCTTTCGTAAAAGATGATATTCACAGGCTCCAGCTAAGCTTACTCGTTTATGTTTTGCTGAAGATGAGGCCTTTAAAGGATGAAAGAACATCTCTCAAAAATGGGATTGGACAACTTCTCTGCTGTGGCCAGCTGTCCCAGAAGCTGATAGAGACACAAAGGCTGTGGACCTTAGATTTTTATTTCAGCCCCAAAAGAAAAGGACAGAACATCAAAGCAAAGCCATAACTACTCAGACACCTAAGCAGGAAAAGCCATTTTAGATAAAACATTTGTCTGAATAAATTTCACCACACATGCTGTATGTTTGGGTCAAAGAAAGAAACTTTTCTAAAGCAACGACTGCAGTACAACTTTGTCTTCTTAACCCCACATACCCAGAGAGAAGCTCTTGGCCTAGGGATCAACCCTACGTGGTCCACCAGGCAATGAGACTGAGAAGAGGGATGGTAACTTGAAGAACAGGGGAAACAGATTAGTTGTATGATCCCCTTGCAGGGACTACTGACAGATGTCTACTCCCTTTTGAACAGCCATTGTGTCTAGAGACAGACAGAGCAAACAATATATTCAGTCTGGTAAAACTGTCTGTCATGCTTGCTATATACTCACAGAGCTGCTTTAATTTTTTCCACTACACCAGTCTCCTTATAGTGAATGTTGATTCCACAACACTGAAACATTTTCAAGAAAATGACAATTAGTTATGGTAAAACAGTAAGAAATTTCCAAAATATGCTTAGCTTTTATTTGGTCATTTTACCTTTTAAGTTTGCAGCCAGACTGCATCCCCCAGGTACTGGGTTGTCTATGGCAGGACAGGTTTGAGGAGCTCAGGGAAGGGAACCTTAGAGTTTCTGCAAAGACCCAGCTTGAGTTTAAGTAGGTGCAGCTCAGTCCTGCACCCAGACCGGCTGCTGCAGAGCTGCAGCTCTCAGCTCCAGAGGGGCTCACTTGTCACATACAGCATCAGATGTAAATGAGGGACATCCATTTGTGCTGTGCCCAAACTACCATGGCTCCTGGACAGCATGGAGTCATCTTGGATACATCCAGGCCAGAACTGATAACCTAAGGAAGACCCAAAACACCTACAAGCACAAGCACAGGGTCTGTAACCTACATCCTTGAAACACTCGTGACAAAGATCTCATCCAAGACACTTGAGATGTCCCTACATAAAGCCATTTGGGCTGAGCAGAGTTTAGTAGGTCCAGCTCTGCATCATGAACAGATGAACATCCTTGTTTTAGTGCTAGGCTGAACAACGGTGTTCATGGAGCGTTGCACCTCAGCCAAGAAGCAAGATCAGACCAGAGCACTTCCTGCATGCAGGGGGTGGGGTAATACACAACCCAGGCAATCCCAGCATGCTTAGTTGACAGTTGGTTCTAATTAATTTAGTAACATATGTGGACATGCAATGTTTCAATCTTAATGTCACAAAACGTTTCAACATTACTGACACACAATGTTTCAAGTACTCTCAATTACAAGATTTCTGGAATTAAAGATTTCCTAAATTTCATTTCAGGGTAAAACTTCCTGTTCCAGTTCAGAACAAAAATACATTTTAAAATGCCTGAATGTCTTGTAGAACAGCTTTTCCTCTTAATACAAACACAGATGTAGTGTGTAGGCCCATACACAACAAACCACTTAAGCACATCTTAACTTCAGTCTTGTAATTCATTCCATCTTTAGGCATATGCGTAAATCCAGTAATGGGCTCAGCTCAACCAAATCAAGGCTGTGCAATATCTGTTTGTACAGAAACACTTAAGCTGCCTGTTGATGTTGCATTTCTGCAACATGATGTTGCAGTTTAACAAGTCTCTAGTGCAACTGCTTCTTGACACATCTCAAAGGTGGTTGTCAAAGTGGGTTGTTGATCCATCTTTCAGTCCCAAGACTGACCTTATCTTTGTGCAAATGAGCTGAGTAATTGCTTGTTTAAGGAAGTGTGCCATGTTTTGAGAAGTAGGTTCAAATGTGGATTGTAAAACATCACAACTGGTTCGTTTGTTAATGGAGAATGTTCTGGACGGAGAAGGGAAATTGAAAGGGTGAATCATTGTCCAGATGAAGTTCAAAAGCAATTTAAAAGTCATTTCATAATCACAGATGTGTGCCAAATATAGCTGTCCAGCGCAAGATGCAGGCTTTGAATTTTATGAAGTCTGCAAGTTCTCTCCTTCACTATTTCCACTACAACCTTTTGCAGTGTGGTTCAAAAAAGGAGAACTTAAGAAGAAATGAATCCCTTCTAAACACTCCATATACCTGTCTCTTTCTATAGTGCTGTGCTGCATCCACAAAATCACTGTCAATGTGCACAGTGAAATACAAATACTTTTCCCTTTGTGCCCGTAGTGAGCTCACGGTTGGAGTAAAGATAAAAGTCAGATCAGCTGAGAGACACTGCATCAGGAGGGCAACTCCAGCACGCACCCGCAGCAAGGTCCCTGGTTGCTCAGCTAATGTTAAAACCCAACGTTAGGAAGAATGGGCATGTGCAGTATTTCTCTCACGTGCCCAAAAGCTGTGTAAATCCTGTCAAAGTCGTACAAAGTCCAAGGTAATAACCACGTTCAACAGGTGCCCTCTCCATTTGAGGCTTATCCCTCCTCTGCTGCAATTCCACTGCTGGTTGTGTGCCCCTAACAGATTAACCTCTACAGAGTTCTAGGCTGTGAGCCTGCAAGAAGGCATGCTAGGACAAAGCTCTGCATGCAGGTATCTTCTCCTTGACACCTTGATCTCTCTCTGGCCCATCTCTCAGCTGTAATCTTCACAAACTTTTGTAGCTATCATAGGAATGGTATGATCTTTCACTCTTTTCCTTTCAAGCCGTTTTCTTCAACAACCTTACACTGCTTTTGATTTCCTTTCAAAACGTCAATGGTTGGTTGCTGGGGGAGCATTTACTACTTCACTAATAGATTGGAAACTCATCCAAAAAACAGCAGTGCAAACAAAATGGGAATTGATCTATCTTTTATATTAAATGATCATTTTCTCAGAAAGGCCTTTGGAATTCTTAATCTTCAGACTTGTAAAAATTAAAGTTAGTTCAACTCATACAAAAAGAAGGGGCTCACTGGCTGTGGCTCAGATGTCTCAACCCAAGTGCCTTGTTTGCCTGGGATTCCTCCTGAAACTCCGTAGTCCCTGTAACTTACTTGGATAATTCCTTGGAGATGTGCATGAAAACGGAGTACAAGCAACATGTTAGAAAATTATAAGAAAAGTGGTGGCAATGTTAGGTTGAAGTAGTCAATGTATTTTCAAGTAAGGACATAAACATGCTTCAAAGGCTTCCACTGGAATATACAGATAGAAATGGGTTCATACAACATCCTGTCCATTAAAATGGTCCGTGTCACCATCTTGCAGTCTGTCTTCCCACCTCTTGCTTGCAAGTCAGACAGCTAATCAACAAACAGAAACAATACTAAAACACCATAAAGAGCAATTACTAGTTAAAGATCATGAGAAGCAAGTAACCTGAATAAATGGCTTTTGAGCAACCAATACAATGAATTTGTCTGCATTATACCACAATAAATTTCAATCAAGGACATGTATTAATAAAAAGCAAAGTTGATTTGTGGACCCCTGAAGGAAAACGTTGGGGCAAGTAGGGAAATTATAATGACCTACTTGTTTAACTTTTCCCATAGGTAGGGCTGACTAATGTTCTGTTTCGTACCTGCTGACAGTTGGTGCTCAAATGTTGAATCTATAGCTTTCTGACACCACCGTTGCCAACATTTCCTATCGCATTCAATGGTAAACATCATTTTTCGTGTCTGTTACTTGAAATACCAATAGTACCTCTTTAAGAAATGTGGCTTAAAATAAAATACGTGATTTGTGGGCATAAAAATCAGCAAATGTTTAGAATGTCTAGAGAGGCCATTGTTGCATGTCTTATCTAGTGAATACTACTTTAAGGTTGTGTTTATTCTCACAAAAAACACAGCCTTCATGAAGGCGACTCAAATATACATGCAGAGCTTCAGGAATAACGCAAATTATGATCTAAACTCACTGCAGCCATGATATCTTTTAGAATGAACTCCCATCAGAACTCTTCATCATCTTCACAGCTCTGAAGGCTGAAATCATCACACCTTTTCAAGACTTTAACCGTGCCAAAAAAAGAAGTGCTATCTCACTGTAATAATGTTGTCTTAATTATGTACAATACTTAGCACTAGTTTTACACCAGATGAGTCATAGTAGAAGCTTGTACTTTGCTGTTTGACTAAATCCCATAGCACTTGGAACTCCCTGCAGTGAATGCTTACCAGCTTGTGCTCAGCTCTTCTCTCAGACCACGTCTGCTGGATCTTTTGGGGGAGGCTGGTTTGAAGGGTGCTGCAATAGGATGAGCAGGCAACTGTGGTTGGAAATAAGGGCTCTGATCCAGTAAGAACATGCCAGAGAAATATCTTGAAAGCTGCTCAGGTATTTATGCTTCTCCAGTCATGTCCATTTTAATTAACTGGGATCCTGGAAATCATAGAGCTGGGTTTCATTCCTTTCTTTTTAAAGGCAGTATATCTTCTGAGTAGAAAAATGGTAATTTTTTTGTCATCTTGTGCTGTTTGTGGTAACAAGACAATGCCAAACAGGCAACTGAACCACTTGTAGTCATTTATGGAATCCCTGTTTACTTGCCTTACCCCATCTAATCTTTTACTACTAAAAATAATCTCATAGAAGCTGATATCTATCATTTTATAGAGAGTTTTAACCACTGGGTTCTCCAATGAGATAGCATGGTCTGCTGGATACCTCCTCATTTGTGCAGATTTCTTCTCCTTCCTATGTTTCAGGGCTTGTTGAGCTCAGTGAAATCCTTGGTAAGCACTGGATATACCTCCAGGTCCCTCCACATGCTCCTCTCAGAGAAAACTGGCCATTCTCAAATCAGTTGCTACCTTGACAATTCAGCTTTCCTCATCTGAAACACGTGAATAATACCACTTTCAAGCCTTCATAAATAGTGTTGGAAACTTCAAAGGAAAAACACTATTAGATAGATCTTTTTAAAGATATTTATAAAGTTCAAGAGCAGATGGACTTGCAGCAGAATATACTGCAGTCTTCAGTCAGCAGGAGAGGTAGGCTCCAGCCTCAGGTTCTTTGAATCTCTGTCTGGAAGACCACATAGGAAATACAAAGTTAGACATTGTGAAAAATTGTTCCCATCTGCCATCCCTCCTTTGCCCAACAGATATGCAGAGTGCCTAAGTACCTGGCTATCACAGATCACTGGGAGGCAGTTGCTGAAGCCTCTGTCTATGTGAATGACAAATATTCTATTCATTAAACATCCCCGTAATGAATGTCCTGCTATGGAACCTTCCAAGATACTCTTGATTAATTGAACAAAATAAAATACTTCATCTTGAAATAACAGCTGGTTATGATACCTACCAGTATCAGCTGATAGTCTAGAGACACACACTTCACCAGGAAGCTTTCACTCCTACACATTATTTAAATAGAAGCAGTTTTTTGCAAACTTAGTACCTCTAAACTGACGTTTATTACATTTGGCTAGTAGGCTCTTTCTAGTTATTAGTCAGTGTTTTTCAAAGTGCAATGCCTGTCTTATCAAAAGCTTTACCCAGAAGAAATCACAAGGAATGGTGTGCACGCTACACCATGGTGTGGTGCAAAGAGGATGCATCCAAGTGAAAGGACAAACAAATCATTCTACTCACGAAATAATTTCATTTCCATTTTAGCCAGGAACGCACTAAATAATGCATCATTCTTCGGCTACTCAAAAGGTCACCTTTTGGTCTATGAGCAGCTGGAGCAGCTGTGTTCCCCTGAGACCCTGCTGCAAGCACAGAACAAAGCATGAGAGCTGACGACAAGCTCAGGGGGTGCAGGTATGGGACAGGCTTCTGGAGGTCTCCCAGCAGCTCCAGTTGAGAACCACTGCCAAATTTCCTTTCTCTCATTTTTTACTTGAACCCAAAATAACCTCCTTCTTTCCCCTCCCCCCCCTAAGTAAACTAGTCATATGTAAAATATGAGAAAATAAACAGCCAACTCAGATTTTGACACCATGCGGGGCCAAGTATCCATGGAGATTAGGGACCTCCTATTCATCATTGATTTCCCATCACATTTGACAGGAAGGTACAACAAAGATAATAAAATAGCCCCCCCAGAAAGGCACTCTGTGAGGCCAAGTTCAGCTTAGAGCCTGCTGAGTCTCTTGTTCCCAAACTATAATGCAAACAAGATGATTCTGTGACAAAAATACATACTCAATAGAAGCATCTGACCCACAGTTGGTCTTGATATATCCCTGATATTTGAGACTTTCATCCAGTAGATCTGGATGAAAGAGATTGGTGGCTTCTTAGATATTATCTCATTATCATGAACCCAGATATACAAGATTTGCAGCTACGAATCTGTTCAGCTTTCTAGATCAGGGTGTTGGTTATAATATATGGACCTTAGTTTGGAGGGAGTTTGAAGGGGGAGGAAAATCGGCATGGATTATCATCTAGTTCAGAATCTGTCCTCCTAACAGGTAGGTTGGGGCGGTACAGAGGAAACATCCTGACCAGACCTGGCTTTTATGGGATAGTGGGTGAAGCAATGTGTTGTTCTTGCAGGATTTCCTCAGTGATGTTTTCCACAGACCTAATCCAGTTCCATTTCCTGAACACCTAAATCAAAATTGCCTACAACCAGAATAGCTTTTGTTTCAAATTAAATCAAACAAACAAGGAGAGAAATAACAACTACACGAGAGAGAAACAAGAGTGTAACTCACTGTAAGGGCCATCTTGCATTGATACATAGCAATCCCTTCTAGACTACAGCCTGGGGAACACTTTATTTTTAAAGGTCCAGCACACAATAACAGAATCATAGTAGACATTCATCTAACCATATGTATACCACTCACATCTGTCCTTACCCAGAAAAACAAGTGATCCTTAAAAAGAGATGGGAAAAAAAACCCCTAATGTGCAAGCACTGAATTAAATATAACGCAAAAAAAATCCAATGCATATGTATTCTTTAGCCCATCCAGATGTGCTTTCATCTCCTTCAGTCACTCACCCATCAAGATTGCAGCAGATCTCCATGAAAACCCCCTGAACTCTGGGATTCCCGTCCCTGTTCCAGGGTGATGTAGGATTCATTAGCTCCAGCTGCCACTGCTAGATTTTCCCCACTGCAATGGTTCAGTGTCACTGCCAGCTAGCACAAAATGCTGCCCAAAAGTACATGCCATGTGGCAAGGCTCTGCAGTTCAGCAGAATGTCATCCTTGGAGCCACAGTGGGCACAGCAAGGTGGCAAAGTATCAAAGGACAGAAGAGAGAACAAGGGGTGAATGGGCCCATAGGGTTCTTCAAATGAACCGGCAAACAAATTTTAAAATTTGCACTTTGAAAATTGAAAAGCAGCATATTGCAGAGCAACCAGTTTTGTCATAAACTCCTTTTTACAACAAGCTGGAGGTAATGGCAGTGAAAGCCAGAGAGGCTCTGCAGCAGCGATCACACTGAAACCTCCTGCTTGCTCATGTACTCCTCTGCCAGTGGCACCTGAGGGCCCTGAACGGCATGTACAGCAAGTCAGGAGAAAGCCCCATACACTTCTCACAGCAGCCATTTTAACCATTTTCCAGCCACATTACCATCAGGTATGGGTGATTACTGGAATTCAGTCTGCACCAACCTCACAGTATACACTGGACCCATCATTTGGTAGATACTCCAAGTATGGCCAGGATACCAGTGGCACTACTTAGCTCATCTAGCTGAGCCCAAGTCTGCACTGGCCTGCATAAAAGAAAATAAAGAAAAGCAAGTCTGTTATCAGTAGGCTCAAATTTGTTCAGCAGTAGCACGTACTTCCTTTGCAAAACATCTGTGAGCCTGGAAAGTACAAAAGGCTAAAGACATAAACCAATCACAATTATTTAATATGTGTGGTCCCAGAAAAACTGAGGGACGATTCTAGATAGAAATCCAAGCCAGAAAACAATGGCAATCCACTGGCTGGCTGACAATCCAGGGTTTAGTACTGGACCAACAAACAGCTAAACAAGTGTTCTTCCTAACGACAAGAGAAGCAGGAAAGGGAACACACAACCTTTGCACTCCAAGCCTAACCTTGTCTTCCTGTGCTCAAAAGCCATGTGCTTTTGGGCTTCCCTAACAGTATTTTGGAGTCTTTGATGCATCACGAATTTGCCAAAGATCTTGACATCATTACCACTATTCTAAGTCATGTCCTTTTCTTGTGCTGCTTCTAAAAAAGCCAGCCTCTCTCCACTGACCACATGGGCAGCCTGGTAAGACAAGGTTTTCAGTGCAGATTCCTGCACAAGGTGCTTAAAGCCAAGCAGTAACAATATCGCACCTACCCTCCACCCTTCCACCCCTGCTCTTTCCTCCTTGGCAAACAAGATGATTTTCTTTGGCAAAGCAAACTGCACCCAACACATAAAAACAACTGCCAGACTGGAGTAAGAGTGCGTCTGTGCTCCCAAGTTGAGGTGAGCAGACTAGTCATTTCCCAGGTTCACGCTGAAGCAAGACCAAGAGAGCACCGGTGTCCTCCATCCCATCTCCAGGCCATCACAGGCACAAGAGCCCAGTCCAGCAGCTGGGCTGGAGTCCCCCAGCACTGCTGCAAGCACCATACTGTGTATGGTATCTGCTAGCCAATTAAGGTACAAACATAGCAATTTTTTTCTCTTGAGCATGTTTTCAGAGGTCTTCCCTTTGACATGTGTATTTAACGGGCTGCAATCCAGTTAACACATGTGTGCACACTCACAGGCATACACATACGCAGAGTTGATTACATACAGCTTGCCTTACAGTTCTGATAATCTGGATAATTTATTCAGGTTGGCAAAGTTTGAGTGTTTTTCCATTTCCTCCACAGAAGGGGAGCAATGTGATTGTTGCTGTGGTGATCCTTCCCTTAATATTTTTAGCCATGATCTGGCTTAAAGTCATGACTGGCTCTGAAAAGTGTCATTTTACTAAGGCACAATATTAAAACTCTGGTGAATAGCCTTTTATTTTTCACACTGTTTTATATATATATATCTATTCCTTGAAATTCACATTTACAAATGAAAATGTGTAGATATGCCTTTATCATAAACAGGGCTGGTTTTAGCCTTTGTTTTGTAATCCCTGTTCTCCTCCATTCCCTTGGGATAAATCTGCACAGTTGGAACCTCTGCTTGCCTGGGTTATGTTTTCAGGAGGGTACATACTCAGAAACATCAACACAGACATTAAGAGTAGTTTCATGTGTAATCCCCCAGGCATGGGGTTTAAAAAAGCTGCCTCCCTCCCTGTTAGTGAGGTTAATGACTGCTCTGCAGAAGGGGAGCAAGGCGATTTCATTTTTTTCCTTCATTCATGAGGTTGCAGAGCCAGCATTCCTCTCTCTGCAGAGAGGACAGCAAATGTCAGCTCCCTACCCTCATTTATACCTTGATCAATGAAGCTGTTGGCAGAGAAAACTTAGCACAGTACAAAAAGAAATGCAGAACTTCTCCTACTGATGGAAATGGCCGATGGCAAGTTATTCCCATTTGTAGCCTGGGCTGTAGACATATCCTTGCATGGCTCTACCACAGTAAGGGTGGTAGCACCACCCCCCCAAACCTATAGATCTGCTGTTGCTTGACAGTAGTGCACAGCACACAAGGAGGTGCTGATGGGGGCTGGATGTCCAGCCCTCAAGCATCCTGCGCTTATCTCCTTCCCTTCACTCCAGCAAACCTGAGCGT
This sequence comes from Strix uralensis, assembly GCF_047716275.1. Lineage (NCBI taxonomy): Eukaryota > Metazoa > Chordata > Aves > Strigiformes > Strigidae > Strix > Strix uralensis. The sequence goes on along the minus strand of NC_133972.1, from coordinate 79,933,695 downwards.
CCTGGGAACGGCTGCGTTTTTAAAGCTGCAAAGCTACTTTCATTAGACCGCTTTGCCATAACGTGCTTCACATCGATTTCTCCCATGGGATTAATCACGGAAAAGGATGCCATACAGTATAGATGAAAATAAACTCAACTAGACCAGTGGAAAGCTGGCCTCTCATTTAGTTGTGATTTTCTGAAAATTATTGTTTGAGATGAAATTTTGTTTGTCTAGTTTGAAATCCGGGATTAATCATTCGGGAAAGCTGATAATTCTGTTTCTCCATTTTGTGTTTCCTATGGGTGTTTTCCAGCATTTAAAACAATTTCCAGATCACTATTGTTTGAGGTGGGAATGAACAAGGGGCTTGGTTTTTTTACATTCAGGCAAATAAAAAGTGACATTCCAAAATGTTTTATAACTTCCATCATTGCAACCAAAAGTGTTTGTTGTGTCTGAATAAACCAGATTCAGATATTTGTTCTTGAGATGCACTAACAGAAGCTACCACAAAACTTTTCTTTTACAATGGGATTGCAAATATAGGTGATATGAAACCATATATTTTCTTCATTTTAATAAGAAAAACTCCTAGAATCATGAATAGAGAAACTACTTAACAAACAGATGTATATGTATTTATTTACACACAGACACACACACACGTTTACTAGGAACTGCATTAAACATGATGACAGAATATCACAGCATGAATGTGCCTACGTCTTTTGTTTCTCACTGCTTTCTCTAGAAATTTCAGGATTTTTAGGATTTCTTCTGCAAGTTTTCAGTAAGTGCTAGAAACTCACGCCTTCCAAAAAAGCAATTCAATCCTCTGTGGTCTTAACACTCCCTGGATAGATGCTGGTAGATTCAGCAGCCTGTTGATGCAGCAAACTACATCAGAGGTGCAAAAAAACAACCTGTGCTGCACTAGTAGAATTAGGACACAGCTCCCTACCAGCCCTTCAAATCCTTTCCCACCTTGCACTGTCCCATACTGTGATGCCACCACTACCAGAGTAAACTGCGGGCATACATTTATGCATATTGTGTACGTGTGTATTCTTGCCCACACTGTGCCTTATAGATATGACAGAATTCTGCAAAGAATGCAGGGTCAGCTGAACCTCTTTTCCAGGTCATTTTAAAACAGTCAGATTTCAGTCCACAGACCCACTGTAGTTTAAATCCAGTCCTGTTGTAAGAGAGACAAAACCAAAGCAAAGCAGACTCTGATGGAGGCCAGCCCGCCTAGAGCTACTTTGACACCTCTCATGAGTGGTAAATGCTAGGTCTAGCTTTGCATGCTCAGCCAAAGGTGCTGGATTCTGGCTCGCTTCCCCTCAGTGTGCACCAAGCCTGACCTAACTGCAGCTTCATGGGATCAGATTGAACCTTCAACGTCCCGCTCTGCCACACTCCGCTCCATTTCCATGCAAACTCTCCACATTAAGGCAACCTTCCAACACATACTCCAAGCAATTAGAAGATTTCCTACCTGCTGTAAGGCAGCCTTATTGTGAGTGTATATCATAACATAGCTTTTTACATCTTACTCCACACCCAGATTGCTGCCTTTGTTGCAGGGGGCTGAGCTATAGCCCCTGAGGGAGCTATGAACAGTGCATTTGCAAGCAGAATGTAGGTTTCTGTGCTATTTCTGAAGGTCTGCAATTCACTTCCTGCCTCGCACGCGGACTGGGGTTTTGCTTAGATGCAAAGCTCAGATTGAGCTGTCAGTCACAATATACTTCTCTTTTTCCCATTTTAGAAAAGGGATTTATATCTGTAAAGGATGCACTCAGCTGAAAACCCTGTAACTACACTGGTTCTGGAGAAAAAAATCAGAGAGAGATAAAGGTATGTGACAGAATTAAGTCTGTGCTATAAAGCAAGCCTAACTTATGTCCAAATCCCAGCCTTGCTGAAGTACAGCGGTCTCCTTTGGCTGCACTGGGCTTGGAATCAAATCCCCACAGAGCTTGGTAAGAAGTTGTGCAGGTAAAAACAAGCTGAATTTTTTAACAGTGTATTTCCTAGCAATTTCAATGATTCCTGCTGACAGTTTAGTTTTAAGGACCAAATTCGCAGACAATAACTCATGACCCAATTCTGAAGTCAAGACTACTGTTCAGAAGATTTTCCCCATGCATCCCTCAGCAATTTTGGAGAGAAAGGATGCTAAAAGAAGGCCATAGTACGCCCAAAAGATACAAAAACAGTTGGCCAGATATTTAAACCAGATAAACTTGGTAGTAATAAATACGTATTTTCAGCAGCAGTTTTTGCAAAACCATAGAGGTTTGCTTAGCAGCTCCTAAATCAAGGCAGGTAAGAAGTTGGAGAGTCTTAACTAGTTGCTGCTTTACCACACACCACCTGCTCACCTCCACCTCATGTGAAATGAAGGCAGAAGGTAACTTGCAGTTAAAACCAGAGTGAATGCCTTCAATTCTGACTACATTTATCCCTCCTTCCCCTCCACCAAAAGATGTATTAAGATGTTTACATATCTTTAGTCAAATCAGTATCATAAAAGACAGAGAGCTCAATTTTGAAACAAAAAACAACCAAAAAAAACCCCACAAAAAAAACCCCCAAGACCAGGATATTTATTGTCTCACCTTTCTCCAGAGCTTAATTTTGAGTTAGCTTTGTGGCTTGGCTAATTAGCCTATACACTGGTATTTTAAAATCATGATTAATTTTTCCAGCTCCTTAGAATACAGGCTTAATTCTAGCAATTGCAGCTGCTCATTGCTATAGCTCATTAATGCTTATTTAATCTCTGAGGCCTCAACTTCAACCCTCCATCTCTGGATACCTTTAAGGAGGAGTTGAACACACATCTGTCAGGGATGATGTTGATATAGTTGCACTTGCCTTCAGAAGGGAAGTTAGTTTAATGATCTCTTAAGGTCCTCATCAGGGCTGATTTTCCATGACAGAATCTGATCATAACACAACCTAATTGTTTCAAGAGAAAGTTACCCCATCCTAGTGACTCACCCCAACCCTCCTGCTTCTCTTCTCTTTGTGTTTTAATAAATCCTTTCTCTGTATATAGTGTAGTATGGCCATAAGAAATGCAAGAAGCATGTCTTTGAGGAACTACCCCTAGGCCAGATAGACAACTTTCAGGTGACAGGTAGGGAAGCATCAACTCTGTCATTCTATTGTACTGTCTGCTGTACATGACGTAAAACTACGATGTTTGATACTGGGACGAGAGGGGTAAAACAGAGTCTCTCACAAGGGTTACACAGCCACAGGTTCTGGGTCACTCCACCAGCAGACCGCTCAGCAGGACAAGTTTGATCTGCACTGCATCTGGGCAGAAGATTGCATTTCTGTCAAGTTAGTCATAGTACCAGAGATACAGGTAATATCTGCTCCAGCACAAAATTTATTATTGCTATTTCCAACCTCAGAGAGTCTTTGGATACTTGAACCATACCTGGCAACACCTGAATGATGCCTATGGCACCAGAGCTCTGTATTGTATGGCTGCTATGACTATAAAACACTCCTGGGGACCTTTCTGTTGGGTTTGCTCTACTGTCAGAGTCTGGTCTAAAAAGAAAGGAGCGCCTTGGCCCCCTGACATTTCTGACAGACTTTGAGGCAGGTCCTATAACAATTACAAAGCAGCTCACAACACACACGTGCATATTTTTGAAGTTTAAAATGTGCCAGAAATTCCTGGTGTATTCTCCACAATTTCTACCTTCTGTGATGCTTTCTTTTTTTCTTATTTCCATTCTCTCACCACTTCAGTAAAGATCAAAAGTCATTATATTGCTCTGTTTGATGGATCAAATCCCTCTAGACTAATCTCTGCAATGTCATACAGATCTGCAGACTTATTTTTCTGGAAAAAGTTAAAAAACATTTTAATATTGTTCAGTTTATTATAGTATTTTGTCTGTTCAATTTTAATCTCCTCTAGAGTGAAGCTTTATGTTTTTCATTTGACCACTTTATGCCTGAGATGTAAATTAGCTGTGGGCAAAGCAATTCCAAAAAGAGAAAAGAAGAGGGGCTGAACATTTCACCTCCCATCAGAAAATAATGCACCCAAAGTGAGCTACGGAGTATGCATGCCCTGAGCTGAGACCTTCAATCTTCCCATCACTCAGTCCTCTGATGTGGTGCAGACCCAAGCCTACCCACCCCACGTAAGACTCCTGTTCAAGTGCTCTAGCCCTAGAGACTTTAGAGACCAACACAGAAGCTTTAAACCTCCCGCACTCAAATCGAGCCTTCCCCTTTGTTTCTTTGCCAAAAAATATCTGACAGGACTTTGGTGGCACTGTTCTACAGATGCTGTTTCCTGAGTGGGGCTGTGCAACATGACAAGCCACAGTGGCAGGCAACTGAAGCCCTTTAAGCACCTGCATTTGTCCCCAGAAAGGAGTATGGGGATGAGGGGGCAAGGAGAGAGATGATGTTTGGCATCACTTGGCCTGAGTGGACTTACCAGAGTTTCATCAAACACAGAGCGAACTGGAAGGGGACATTTGGTTTGTAACCTGCTGGCTAGCAGTAGGAGAAGGAGCAAAAGGTGTTCCGTGGCCACAGAGGAGAATGAGCACTGGGTTATCAAAAGCATGTGGATGTCAGGGAACCATGTATTTCATGGAATGTTGCTCCCCATGGGTGCAAATGCTTGCTCATCCTTACAGTGGAAAGAGTAACACACAATTAGAACTACGTTTTGTAATACTGTATTGTTTACAAACATACTAGCTGGGAAAGGATGAAAGTTGGTTCTGATTTTAAGTGAATTCAGTTTATATTTTAGTTGTCTAAAATTAACCATGGTAAACCTGACTGCATCTGACAGCCAGAGAGAACAAATTCAAAACCTTAATAACTGTCTCTAAAATAAAAGTAATCCTCTGATTTCAGTTCTCTCCTTTAAAATCCTCTGATTGCAATTGCCTCTAGCATCTTAAATAAAAAGAAGGGTCTGATCCCCCACCATTGCCTGTATATAATCCAAGTACTGAAGACCATGGATTTCTCCAAATGTATACTACCAGCAACAAAATCTGGTCGGGTGATTTGAGGAAGAATATTCCTAGTGGTACGTCTGTGCTGTAACCTACTAGGGGGAACAGCAAATCTCTCTACACCCTTTTGGTTCAGCACACCTATTACACAGCCCCTGACAGATGCATGCGCTAAAACTGTGTACTACACACAAGGTGCCAGAGATAGCAAAGAGGTAGCGGAGAATAACAATTTCCATTTTCTGATCCTCTGGCAGATGTACTCTCAGCACTGAGCATTTCTTACACATGGAGGGGACCCACAGCCAATACATTGCTGCCCCCCCCCGAAAGGTTTCCTTTGGAGCAGAGCATGGTGGGAGCCAGCCCATGCCCAACTCTCCTGCCATCCTCCTTCCAGCATAGCATTTTAGATAGTAAGGTCTTAATGTGCTTTGTGCTCCACCTCTCCTGCAAAGGCTCAGTGCTGTTTATAAGCATCATTTCATCAAGCATTTATCCGTCTGTGCTGAGAAAACACATAGCACAGTCCCTCAGGGAGTTCAGTTTGGAGCTGATGAGATATATCAGTGATGCTGCATTAATACACAGTCCTCATAGTCTTTTGTAAGACTCTTGGTGTTGCCAGAACATTGCCTGTTTTATGCTAAACCAGTGATCTCTTCATTCATTTCTTAGGTACCACATCATTCCTCTATTTTAAAATATTCTGTGGTTTCTCTGGGTAGGGTTTTTATGCAAGCACATGCCCTTGTCTATTGGCTTTGTTCCAGCCTGAGGTGTTACATTTTTCCTAGCATCGCATTGGTCACACTACAAAAAGTCTTCACATATCCCACCCTAAAGGCTGCAGTATTTCAATGTTGTTTGAAGTCATTGTGTCTATAACACCATCCCTCTGAGGATCTGATGAAGGCTGCTAGTGTATATATCATTTTTTAAACTGTACACTGGTTAGGAAGAAAAAGACGCTACATGGGAAGTGTTGTTGTTGTGAATTAGATTTACAACATTTAAAGAACCAACAAGTAGACTGGTAATGTGATGTACCTACAGATTCAGATGCTAACTTCTCATGAGATGGAGTACTTTCATTGAGTGCTGAAAACTGAACCTGGTTATAGAAGAGGTCCTAATAATATTCCAGCCTGACCAAATATAAACTTTTGTCAAACAAGGAGTTACTGAATTTGTCAAAGATGTGAAGGAAACCTGCATTACCCTAGAAACTGCAACAGATAACCTAATGGTGAGTTTCAGCCTAACACTGAACAAATAATCTGTCCTATACTATAAAGACAAGAGTAGTCTGGTCAAACTATGAATGCTATGCTACAGGCCCACAGCAGAGACTACCATTTAACAATGCAGTTCTGGGAATCACAGTCACATTCCCTGTCTTGGGATGCCCAAGTGGGTTGACTCTTGACTCCCTCTAAGCTTTCAAAAAAATTGGGGGGATCTGATCTTAATTACAACCCTTTACAATGCAAAAAAAAAAAAAAAAAAGGAAATCAAGTACATTTGGACTGAGATGCAATTTGTTTCAATAGAGAACAGAGTACAGTATGGTTTGACTGCAGATAAAACCTAACTGCTCTTAACAGCATCCTGTGCAAAGCTGCTAAGGACCTATACACAGACAGTGGGATCAATATAAGCTAAACTTGCATTTCATAGCTGGGATCAGAGCCCATTTCATATCTGGGATCAGAGCTGCTTCATACTGACAAAATAATAAAACAGCAAAAGAACAATGAGACACTCTGGCACATGTGTACATTTTCTAAAACCACACATAATGAAGGCTTTAGCAATGCAGAACTCAACCTCCCAGCTCAAAGTTTTATTGGCCGTTATGTTGCTGAATTTGGAGCAATGGCTCTGAATGCAGTAAAAGACATTCATTTTTCACAATGTTTCCCTACATAACTGACAAATTTATTATTGTTATAAAAAAAGGACACAATTTTGAAATCCTCAGAGTGCCTGACTTGTAATGGTGCCAAATATGTTTCTCTTTTCATTAGCATTCAGGGATCACTATGCCCAAACCACCCTCATCTACTTTTTCCACTCACATGGATGCAGCTGATGTTGGATCACCAGCCATCTCGGTTCTGGTCCAAGGCAGTATCTTAGGACCAGAGCAATCAGATATACTGAGAGGCTGTTTCCAAATTAGAATGGAAACTGCTAGACATCCCCAACATAGCCTCCCACTGGCCTATTTCAATATGGTGTGAACTCTGTGAAAATCTTGTGGCTACCCCACGTCCCTGGTTGAGAATTATAGACACTTGTCTCAGTTTGTAGAATGGTTGCAAAAGTAGATATATTCAGAAATTCAAAAAAAGATCAAAGAACTCACAAGGGTTACCTAAACTTCTGGAATGCATGTATTCTTCAATAGACTTTGCACATCTTCCACCTCCATGGAAAGAAAGTGAATGAAATGTCAGCACAACCTGTTCCAGGTGGTAACTGTCTGAAGAGATCACAGGCCAAAAAAAGGACAGAAATTAGCAAGTGTCATGGTTTAACCCCAGCCAACAACTAAGCACCACACAGCCACTTGCTCATTCCTCCCCAGTGGGATGGGGGAGAGAGAATCAGAAGAGTAAAAGTGAGAAAACTCGTGGGTTGAGATAACGACAGTTTAATAAGTAAAGCAAAATCCATGCATGCAAGCAAAGCAAAACAAGGAATTCATTCACCACTTCCCATCAGCAGGCATGTGTTCAGCCATCTCCAGGAAAGCAGGGCTCCAGCACACGTAACAGTTACCTGGGAAGACAAACACCATCACTCCAAACGTCCCCAATTTCTTCTTCTTTCCCCAGCTTGAGATGCTGGGCATAATGCCATATGGTATGGAATATCCCTTTGGTCAGCTGGGGTCAGCTGTCCCAGCTGTGTCCCCTCCTAACTTCTTGCACACCCCCAGCCTACTCGCTAGTGGTGTAGGGTGCGAAGCAGAAGAGGCCTTGAGTCTGTGTAAGCACTGCTCAGCAATAACTAAAACATCCCCGTATTAGCAACACTGTTTCCAGCACAAATCTAAAGCCTAGCCCCATACTAGCTACCATAAAGAAAATTAACTACCCCAGTCAAAACCAGCACAACAGGGCATCAGGGTACTTGGTTAGCCAAATTCTGCTTCTCCCAGGGAGAAATCCTCCCTTCATATTGCAACCCTTGTGAAGAGAGCAGGAACTTGAAGCCAGAGTCCTTCTGCTTTCTCCTGGGGCTGCTGAGCTCTTTGGACCTCAGCCCAATAACCCAGATCTTAACACCACATCGTTCTGAAAATATCCTTGATATCTTGTCTCTCTCTTTCATGAAGTCACTCTGGGGGCCCGATACAAGACATAAACATGGTTCCCCTCAGCTGGATATACATAAACTTCCCTACTGGAAGAAAGCTTCTTCAGGAAGGCTAGACCCTTTTCCTCCCGTGACTTCACTGAACACTTCCTCACCCTGCCATCTCTCATCCTGTCCATCCCCCTGGTCAGCACAGATCTCTGTCTTCTCTTTGTCCACAACTGTCCTTTCTCGGAGACACCCATCCGGGAGCTCACCACAGCTAGTGACACCAGGGAATGAGATGTGGTGGCCATTCATATCTTTCTCTGCTAGCCTCTTGAGTAATTCTTGCACCAGTTGTATCCCTGTCCTCTGGGATTTCCAGGCTTCAGTAGGCAATGGTATCACAAGTGCCATTAACCCAGTCACATCCACACATCACAATTTACCTTACAGAGCCTGCAGTAAGGATTTGTTGTCTTTACTTCCACTTAGCTTCTTCTCAACTACCTTCACTGTAGCCCTTACTCTTTTTTTAAATTTCTTTGTCATACTCAGATGTAGCCCCAGGGCTAGGGTTGGATACTTCTCCTCTCACCACAGCCAGCTAGGAGTCTGATATAGCCTAAATCAAATCAGTTGTCTATGCTTTCTCTGCAGTAAATGGTGAGAGACATCTCCAGAGGGCTGTTCATCCCACTGTATTCAGGTGTGCCAGAGAGGGGAGGAATGCATCACCTTATAGAGAGCAGGAGATCAGGTAGCAAGCTCTAAGATGAGAAGCTGAACATTCAGATGGCTACAGTTCAGCAGTGCCACCCTTAGAGCACAAATAATAAAGATCCTAAAGACAAAGACTGACTGACTCCTTGAGAGCCTCACTCCTCTGGAAGCCCAGTTGTCCTGTCCTTTCCATTATCACTTCCAAGTTGAGGGGTGGAGATGGTGATTTCTGGTGTCCCCAGGAGGTTGTGAAGACCATAAGGGCATACTCAGCACTGGTCTGTGGGGCTGATAGCAGTTCTGCACAACACCATGTTCAGTGTTAGGTTATCTTTTGGGTCAACAGCCACAAATGTTTTTTTCAAACTTCTTTTTAGACTGCATCAAGGTTAAACCTAGTTCTTCAGGATCCACATCAACCTCCCTTTAAGGCAAGGAAAACAAAGGAAATGGTTTCTTTGAAACTACTAACGATTGAAGCCTTTTAATTCTTTTCCTGTTTGCCATTAATTTCTGCCCTCATGAGTCTCAGAGCTTGCTGCTTTATCTTCTAAGCCTTAGAAGCCTTGTTTTCCTCAAGGACACCTTGGATTTATGAACACTTCTTTCTTTGTTCACCGTGCCCTTCCAATTTTTTTTCAGAATCGGGAGGTCATTACAGCACCAGTTGATTCCCTCTCCTTGCCAAGTGAACCTTGAGTTTGGAAAGTGTTTTCTGTATGCAGGAAATCCTTTCTTGATCATTTTCCAAGTAATACAGAGTGCCTATTATAAGAAAGAAATCTCCAGATATTCTTACAAAAACATAACATTAATAGAGACAAATCTAGATTGATCCTCAATCTTCAAAACAACCAAAACCAAATTATATGTTATCTTCATTCAGTGAAAATATTGTCTCTCTTGTAAATCAACAAAATTCACCTTTTCCAAGCCTGCTTCTCCTTAATAGTCTCATATATACTTTCCTTCTCACCTCAATTCTTCTCTCTCTGCTCATTATCATTAGGACTCCTATTCTTACAAGGCATGTAAATGGGAATCTTGAATACTTTACTGATGTCCATATCTATAGTGTCATTTTTCCTTTATGTCATTCCTTTTGAATCTAACCTAAGCAATGCACTGTCAAGCCAGAGACTGCATATCTTTATTGACAGCAAGTCCTACTTATAAACACAAAAGAATACAAACTCCTCTCCTGATTTCACAAGTCTATCTAAACAGATATTCCTTCAGTTTAGGATATATCCTGATAATGGAGTTAAAAGTTATTTCAGGTCTCTTAATTCCCCTTGCCAATTTGTACAGCTTTTCAGGCAGACATTGTCCAAAATACTGTTCAAAATATTTTTCCCGGTTGTTGTGACAAACCCCAAACAAATCAATAAATGCCTACCCTGCTGAGCAAACATGAAAAAGAATCCGTATGACAGATCACCAAAATATGTTGTTAGACTATCCATACTGGCAGGGACAGACTAAGTAGTGAAATAACGAACCAATGCCAGGCTGAGTTACCATACATGGTTGTTAGAAAAATCACTCATAATGTGAACAAAAGAAAGGCCACCCTTGTGCACCTCACAGATGTGCTGTGGCAGGCAACAGTAAAGCAAAGGGCAGAGGCTGGCCACATGCATGAGAACAATGGGATCCCACTTGATCGAGAAGAGTGAGGTATTTCCTACTGGAGTGCTGCCTGTGATTCACTAGGAAGGATAGATGGGGAAGGGGATTTCTAGTGAGCAACTCCTGTGTTTACTAGAAGACTTGAAAGGACCAGCCCTTAGTGGGCTCCTAATGTTGCCAGAGGTGGGAGGGAGAGTCTATCCATAGGAAAAAAAAAAAAAAAGAAAGGAAAAGAGAAACTAAGAAATTGATAAATTTGCAGTTTATCCCTGGATTAAAAGCCCACCTTGCATAACTGTTCTGGATCACAAGCCCAAACCTGCTTCCAGGGAAGTCAATGACAGTCAATGATCAGGGTCCATTCCAGTTAAGTATTTTATATCCTTACAAAGGATATTTGAAATATCAACAAACATAATAGTTTCTGGTTCCTTTCAGCACACAAATACCTGTGCTCATTTAGAGTATAAATATTTTAAAACTGTTGATTCTTGCATCTTGATCTTACCTTTATGGTCTTCAGAAGCTAAAATATAACAATCATTTCCCATACTTACTTCATTTATTTAAAATCTCATCTGCTTCTCTACACAATACAGGTTCTCACATGGATGAAGCCACAGACATTCTTTGGGCATTCTTGGGCAGCTTCTCAGAGCTCTGAGGAGAGCAAGGCACAAAATGAGCAGCAGCCTACATCTGAGACCTGTCTTGGTCTTCCTGCTACACCAAGGTGCAACAGGCAGCGCAATCTGTGTGAAAGATCCTCATATGATAAAAACAGCAAAAGGAAATAAAAATCAGGTAAACAAGAAGAGTCCTTTGGCTTTTCTTCCAGCAGAGTCCATTTCAGAAGCACAGGCAGAAGCCCAGCCTGAGGTTTAGCTAGGAAGGTCACAGGCAAACATTTGCCAGTTTGTGACATCTGCTTGCATGCAGGTCATCCTCCAAAAGCTACAAAGCTGTTCTTTGTGATGAAAAACCACAAAAACTCTCAAGACCTACATTCCTGAGAGCTTTCCAATCCCTTCAGCCACACTGCTTGGAGTTGTAGAAAGCATCAATTCTCAGTTTTTTTCACAGTGGAATTCTCTTCAGTGGTATGCTCCCAACAAAAGGGAAACCCACTGTATCCCTTCTTCTTGTAGCACAATGTAGAGCGCCAGAGGGTTGTCATTGCATCATGCCGGTAGTGGTCCCCAAGACCAAGAATCTCCGAAAAATGTTATTGGCAATCAAGTTATGATATCTGATCCTGTTTCTCACCAGGAGTGCATTAGGAAGGGCACCCCAAACAATTGCCATCAAAGTTTTTAAGCTGCTGCACCCCAATTTACATGCACATTCCAGATATGTAACTGGAAGAACTAAGTTAAGAAAGTTTTTTAGAGTATCACTTCTGTTTTATTGGGATGATTTCTGTGACATGCTGCTTGTACCAACTCTACAGATCTTAGAAGAGGCAAGAGGGAGATCATAAAAAAATGAGCTAAAACAAGTTTTAATTTCAGAGCCTTCCAGTGTGAAATAAAAGCTGTACAGCATGTTGTAGTGCTGGTAATCTCTGCTGTTCAACAGTATTACACTTCCGTTTCTAGCTCTTACTCTGGACATTTGGGGATTCTTGAGAGAATTAGGAGGTTTCAGACTGAGTAGAAATTAGGTATTTAATGGTGCAGGATAAATGCACATAATTACACAGCTCTGCATTTTAGTATACCAGTATTATTAACACCTATAGAACACAAACATTTGTGTGTCACCATGTAGAATGACTCATTTAATCTGGAATTAAAATGCATGCAACTCCAGGGCAAAACAACACCATTGTTTGACTATGCGTAATCATAGGTCAAGTAGCAAAGAACAACATCACATTCAACTAATACTTCTTACAGCCTGAAAGTCGCAGAGTGGAATTTAGCTACTTCACTGAAGGGAGCACTATTATTCTTATGAAAAGGAGATGGGAAATTTCCTCATTACAAATATAGCTATTTAAAAGATGAATTTTCCATCATGCAATGAATTCCAAGATACCAACATCTAGATTTGATTCAAGAAAAAACCCAAAACCCTTTTAAAAACAGCTTTTCAAAGTCAAAACTTCCAAATATTTCATGAAACAAAATCCTTTTGGAATGCCCAAATGCTTTTTGGAAAGCCCAAAAGGACTGTTTGGATAAAATCATTATCTTTTTGACTTTTACATAATGGAATATAATATATCTGAAATGAAAATGTCAATGGAGCCAATACATATTTCTGCGAAACATTTAATTTTGATACTTGAACACTACAACAGAAAGTTTTCCACCACATATATGTACAAGCAGGCATCAGGAAAAGGGATTTTCTGTAACACAGTTCAGACCATTATTTAATGGAAAAAAGTATTATGAACTTAGAAATAGCAGTCAGACACACACTTTTCACCAAAAGGCAGTGAAAATAGGATGCATGTTTGTGCCGTTCAAAAATTCCTTACTCTCTTTCCCTACTTGCGTTTCTTCCTGAATATTCTTGGAGGTGATGAGGAGGTGCAGGAAGGTTACAGCTTTCTGACAAGACAGGCTCAAGCCTGAGTCCACATAATTTCACGAGCTGAGACTCACAGGCCAAAAAAGGCTGCACAGCAAAAAAAAAGGTTTGACACGTCGTCTTGCCATCTCCTGCTGCTCCTGTTCCAAGTCACAACATCAATATTAAGTCACAAGTTGAGCAAGACAAATTCATATCAGTTTCAAAGACCTGTGGACAGAAATGTTGTGGACGAAACTGCCAACCCTGGAAAAGAAGCAGCCTATATGAAATTAAATTTTAAAAAGAGAGCACAATGTATTGATCTGATCTTTGCCAGAGTAAAATATTAACGATAAGACCCTTCCCTCACACCAACCACAACCATTATACTGATAAAAAACCCAGGAAGATAATAAAGTCATCTCACAAAAGAAGAAAGAAAATAACCCAGGGAGATTTAGAACAGCATTTGCCCCAAACATGTTTTCTTAAAATATTTTGCCACAGATAAAAAGACTTCATTTAACAGAGCTTTACTTCCTTTTCTTGGGCAAATGTTTGTAAATCAGAGGAGAAAATGGCCAGTAACAGTCCCTCGCAGATTTGCAGGAACCTTTTAGGTGTATATTACATGACCCTTGATACCATGCGAAGGTGATGTCCATTGGGTTAGCTGGGATCACTACACAATAAATCGTACAGATTTTTAATAAGTGAATCTCTTCTGAGGCTTCCCCTGTCCTCTATCTAGTCATCCATCTCTCTGCAATTTATAGGATAACACATCCCAATTCTACAGGTAACTCCAAATAGCAGCAGTTTATAAATCAACCTGATAAAGCTTCTCTTCTTCTTGCTCTAAATGAGCTGCCTACCTTACAGCCCAAGAATCAGGACTTTTTCATCGTTTCCTCTTCTCCCATCCTACCAACACTGAAATAAGAGCTATGTGACAAAGTATATGGGGAATTTTCAGTTTTTCCAGGGAGCAGCAAGGACTTAGTTGAAGCCTGGAAAGTCCTGAGGCTTTCATTTAGCATCATGAGGTTATTTGTCTTTTTCTGGGATTTTATGGTCACTTTTTGACTCTAAAAATCATAACTTTTAATTAAAGCATTTGTCTTTATGAACAGATAAAAACAGTTCCAACATATTTTACAAATCTCTCTAAAATAGTTCTCGATTACTTCTACTGAGCTATGTTCTAAGAAAATCCACAAAGCTTATAAGCCATACAACTGGGAAAGCCACTGCCCAAATAATACACATAATCCTACACCAACTGCATCACCATGCAGTCCCTGAGTGACTGGGTATATTTGCATGCACATACACCCACAGGACAAAAGTACTCCAGCATCAATACTCTTTCCATATAGACCACATATGAATGCATGGGTGGTGACTAACACAGAGTGGCCATGTCTTGGTTTCTTTTTCAGGGCCCTCTGGAGAAATGCCCATGTGATGGTGCTCAGCGTGCCTCAGGAGCTGAGGGCACCCTGAGTGGAGCACCCAATAAGAGCTGGACACCTTCCTATCCTAATGGGTGTCACCTATTTCACAAGTCTGCAAGTCCTTGCTGCACACATGGAAAAAAAAAGAAAAAGCTGTCGCATACCCTAATTGGAGCCACCAAGCAAAAAGTACAGATGACTCAAGAGCTACGAGGTCATGGAGGGACACACTCTTCAGTGGCTTCTCACCAGCCAGCCCTTCAATAGGACTCTAATGCCCAGAAGAAACTTACAAATACAGCACCCAAGAAGAGGAAGGAAATGTTGCCCAACACAGGGTATTTAATGAGAGACAAGGTCAGTAACATCAGCAGTAGTGTAGAAGTAAAGGGTATTAAATGGGAGAAGTTTCAGCTTGATACTCAGCCTATGAAGGAATTCAGGGAAGATTAGCAGAGTTCAAACAACAAACATGCAAAAAAACCCTCAACACTATCAATTTGGGGAAACCAGTGATAACACAGGGATGGGACAACTGAAAGATGCAGTTTTCCATAACTCTTCAAGCAGATTAAATCTTTCAGTTTACATTTTTCCTGAGCTCTCGCTTACACAAATTCTCAAAGACATTTCTGTGGCATGTTTTTTTCAAATGAAAGCTGAGTAAAAATTTGGCCTAGCTGAATTTTCGGTTAAAAGATTCATGAAACCTCAATAGGAGAAACTGCTTTTGGAAGGATTGACAAGGGGCAACGATACTGTTTGCCAAAGTAAGAAAGATCATTCAAATATACTTGATAAAAATCAGGTATAATTCCAGCTGTTGCCATTTCAGTGTGATGTGGTCCAGTACTCTGAGAAAAGTCCACATGAATTCAATCCAGATGAGATTAACATGCCGCAAGGGTGAGACTTGGGACAAATGTGTCTCATAAGCAACACACCATCTCTGACTCTCTCTACACTGGAAATATAAATTGCTTTATATTTAAAAGAAGTTTAATAAAATACACATGAACATGCCTCTAACTCTTAAACTAGAAGTCAACTATTCATCAGACAGACAGAGCTTGTTCTAGAGTGCTAAGGTAAACCTTGTGATAAAAGAACAGTTTCCTTACTGCCAAATTATTTGGTTCTCTCTACCTTCTCCCTGGGTCCTCTGAGACACCATGACAACCCTTGCATGTTGGAGGCAGGCAGAGCTCAGTTCAGAGCTCAGATTTTTTGGCTGGAAGGAGTTGAGTCATTTCATTCAGAGCAAATGCTTATTTCACCAACACAGGATCAGCAACAACAGTATTGAAAGACTGACTTCATTTGGATCATCAGTTATTAAGGGATTAATTCTAGCCTCTGAGCTACATGACTGCTTCTAGAGGAAAGTTTTAGCTGGTTCTGTCTCTTACTGACATGAAGAAATCCATGACTACCTGATCACACAAAGAGCTGGGTGTCATCAAATACAATGGAAGGAATCAGGCAGTAGGCTGTTTGTAAGATCAGGCTCTCCATAGCTGTGCACATCTCCCTAGGTTATTCTCAAATAAAATCTTCTAGGTGGAAATTCCATTAGAATCTCTCTGCTTGTTTCTACTGCAAGACTTATTGCTCAAGGGATCAACAAATCCAGCCAGCAGACCCACTCCAAACCTGGTTAAGCACAGCAGTAACCTTTATGAATCAGCTGAAATTTTCAGTGGAAATTTCTACAACGTCTCCAAAATCTGTGGAAGAAGCTACGGGCATGTATTTACAATGTTCAGATTTGCATTCAACTGATCCAGTTTCACCATTGTGAATTTTCTGCTTATGTCTTCAGATCTGGACTGGAGTTCACACAGATCACCTTTGTTGAAGCCAGGTAGCCAGCCTGCCAGAACCAGAAATGAGAACAAGGCTTCAACAATGACACAACACAACTGAACCTTGACCTCAGGGCAACGAATTTTTCTGGTACAGCTAGAGATTTGTGAAGTGAGCAACTACGCAAGAGTTCTCAGAAGTCAGAAGAGGTTAAAGGAAAAACACAGAGATATCTTCCAGAAATAAATCAACTCTGTACCCTTGCTGGGATGCCAAACAAGAACTTTAACATCAGCTAATATCCTCTTGTGCAGCTGGGATAAGGCTTCTTAATTTCTTCATCACCCATTGAGGGCTTTGCCCTTTAGGATTTTGGGGAAAGAGACTGCATAGGTGTGAGTGTGTGTGTGTGTTATGAAAGTGGGGAAAAGACAGAGGGGATCATTTCCAAGAAAGTGAGAAAATTTTTCTTTTTTTTTTTAACTTACATAATATTTCCTCTTCCAATAGTTACAGTTCTCTCTACTTTTTTTGTCACATCATCAGAGTAGTGAAATATCACCACTTTGGCATTCAAATTCTCTTCAAAATGGAGAGATGATGGTGAATGTGTTGCCCGTGATTTCAGTTCACCCCTTTCAATGCTTGTTATTCCAAGGTCCATTATCCATTTAGTTTTGAATATTTCTGCTTCCTGCATGCCCTCCCAACATGATTTTATAAGTGTCTGCAAAATAAGTGTCCTCAGCCTCATGACCGAGACATGTCAAGCAAACTGTGTATAAAGCACAGGAGGTTTGCTCAGATTTTGAGGTGTCTAAAGGTCAACTAAGAATAATAAAAACATCAGAAGTCACTTTCAAGTTACCAAGCAGCTCAGACTCTTGATTTTATCAGTCTCTGTCATGGCACTCCATCACTAACAGGATGAAGAGTCCAACTCTATTCAGCTGCTGCTTGTACAGAAGTTGTTTCATACCTTTGAACAGCTTGGTCTCCTTCTCCATACTTTTCCTATCCCTCCCCTAAGAGTCCTCCTGTGAGCTCTGCAAGCTGCTACGTGAGTATTTCTCTCAGCAGTTTCATGGTTTTTCTGGGGTAGTTTCCCGAGTCCTACATCAGTGGTGTCTAGCAAGTCCTTAACAGCCACCATTCAGGCAAGGATACGTTTGAAGACTGTATCCCTTCAATTATGCTATTTCAGAGCAGGTAGAGACAGTGTCATATCATAGATTCCCCACATGCAACGTGGTAGATTAACTGACCTGAGGTACTCTTTTTCTTGGCTTGTAGTCAAACTCTGGCTCTGCTCATTTCAACAATCTTTTGAGCTGCAACTACCTCAAAGGATGTCTTGCTGGCAGCAAAGTCCTCTCCAGTTTACACCTGAAGGCTGGTTCTCCATTTCCCATGACAGTCGAAGAAGGGCCTTTGAATCACTCTGTCTCATCCGGAGGGTTGCAAGCACACCTGTGATTTTCCAACTGCAGGATGTTCTGAACAGACAAATTTCAAAAGACACACAGAAATAAGAAAGTGCTGATTTACAGGTAACTCTACAGCAGGAAAAGTGGGAGTAATTCTTTAGCACAGTACTGAAACATCCCTCTTTTACCGCAGGATGAACATGTAATTTTAAATACCGTATTATGATTCCACTTATATGTCATAAATTCCTTCCTGATCTCCAGGGCTGTGGCTATCTGCTTACCACTCTGCTACAAGCCACAGATTTTCCCAGATGTCATTAGTCTATGGAAGATCCTTTTTCCACCCCTGATGCCTGTAAGATCAAGTCCCAAACCAGACAGTTTCTATAGACCCTCATCCTGGAAAAAAAGTGCCCTGGGAAAGTGGGTACACAGTTTTGATTTTAAAGAGTCTAATTTAGGACATTCCATTACCATACATCTAATGTTATTGATATCTTGCTATAATTTAAAAGTAAATGCATACAGAATGAATAAAAACACTGTAAAAAATGGATGTTTGGCACTGTCATATCTAAATATTTTCATACCCTTTACTTGAAAACCAAGGAATTTGGTTTTCCAAGAAATACACAATATTTTGCTTTTCTTTTGAAGTTCAAACAAATGCATTAGAAATAATGAAATTCCCTGTGGAACTGATATTTCAGTTCCTAAGAAACCCAGGCTTTAAGTTTTGGATCTCTGTTTTGCTTTGTTTTCTAATAAGATCAGGTACTATTTAGATAAAATACTGGATAATAAATAACTTTTGCCAAAATAAATAGTTAATATAACAATAGTTGAGCAATTGATAATGATCGTGAGGCTTTTTGCAGGTAACTGAATTTTATATATTAATCTCTAAGCAAAAACTCAAAAATAACATAAACCCATTTTTATCCCTTCAACTGTTCAATCTTCCAGAAATATTGCCAAATTAGTATTACCCAGTTCTTTAGAATTAGTAAAAACAAGCTTTTGCAAAAATCTCTAGACTATAAAAATATTTCCGTTCACATTCTCATGAGCAGAACTTGAATTAATAAAGTGAAATACTGCTTTTTACCAGTTTGGATTTTAATAGAGATCCTTTCAAATGGGCATCATTCCTTCAAATTGAAAAAAAAGGTTCAGGCTTATTTTTCCATTTCTTATTTTCATTTATATATGTATTTGTAAGGATGTATGTATTAAGAGGATTGAGCAGGAAAAAAGCAAGGGAAAATGGGATTTAAATCAGTTTTTCAAATTTAAAATGATTTTTTTTTTGAGAGAGGGGTGATTTTTTGGATTGATTCTCAGTACAAATACCTGAAGATATAGAAAGAAAAAAAATTTTAAATAAACTCTTCTCTTTTTTATTAAAAAAAACTATAGCTCAACATGCTGCACAAGAGTGTAAAATGTTTTCACTTCACCCTGTCAAATGCTTTTTCAAATTCTTTGTAAGATTCCTTATGTAGGCCATCACTAGAAATGGCTCCTTAATGTAAGGTGGGCTATGCCAAATAAAAGTTCTGCCCTGTAAGAGCAAGAATATTAAAGCCTATGGCACACACGTTGCTCAGCTTCAGCTGCAACAAACAGAGAGGTAAGAGGGCTCTGACATGTGGCACATTAGAGCTGAGAGTATGGACTGACATCAAAGAAAGCAGTGACATACTATATTAGGAAGGGCATTTTTAGGAAAATGCCAGGGATCTGCCAAAAATGAGAGTATAAGTTAAGGAAACAGAGTCACCAAGAAAGCTAGCTGGTCGGAAGCCAGGTAGTGCATGATGTGAGAGGTTAAGAGGAGGGATGTGAGAAGGTATGGAGACTTTTTCCTACCCTAGCACCAGCAACACCTAGTTCCACATGTAACCTGGCTGAGTTCAACCTTTTAGATAAGGGTTGCATCTGCTGTTGGAAGTACAGTGGCTTCTAAAAAAAGACAACACCTCTTAAATCGCATGGTGTTAGTAAGAGTTGTGAGAAGCCTGTTGTGCTGCAGCTGTGGTTAGTGTTACACAGTCATCACTCAAAACAGATGTGTGAAGTGTGTGAAGGTGCCTTTGCTCTAGAGAGGCATAACAGCACCAGTAATATATTTGAATCAGTAATGGGGTGCTGCCCAAGGACACTTGACAAATTGTGCTTAAAAATTAGTGTTTAAGACACAAGTGTTTCCACAGAATTCCAGAAAACCTGAACCACCTCATTTCACCACCCACTTATTTTCTTTCAGCTTTTAGAGCCAAGCAACTTTTCTACCTGTCTGAGACTTTATAAAAATGACTATTGATCAGAAAAGGTGGTAGAGGTCTGGGGTTTTTTTCTTTTAGCAAACCATCACACTCATTTTTCTCCAGCTGTGGAACACTGTAATATTAAGCAGTGCAGTCTTGTACATTGTGATGACTGCATTTTTTGCCTAATCTTTGAAGCCTGTTATTTCCTTCACTAAAAGGCCAAGAGATGCAATTTCTTTAAAGACAACTGTTCCATTAACACAGTATCATTCGGTCAACCAGAGACCTAGCCCTACAAGGCTGGCCTTAACAAGCACCATTTGTGTGAATAATTTGGAGGCTCTTACTAACAGATCATAATAATAAATTTACCCAGTGACTATTGCCCTAATGTGTATTTATAAGAGATGTAAGAAAGAGAACTCCAGTTTGACCTATTACATAAAAATACTTTCCTCACGTGGACCTCCAAGTGTGATTGTTACTGTCATTACAGCCAGCATTGTTCAAAAGAGATGTTTGAAGCAGGACTTGAGTGGTCAGCATTGGGACTTCATGCTATTATGTTATTATCACATTAAGAACTGACCTAGTGGTGCTTTCTAACAGAGCTACAACTTTCTGGAAAAACAAGAAATTCTCTTGATTATACTTCGTACAAGAGGAAATTGAGCAGGATATGCTCAGACATTTCAGAAAAAACTGATAAACAGCAATAAATGTATGTTTCTAAATTTGTCTCCTCAGAGAAAATTCTTCTACTTTAAATCTGCTCCTCTCAAAATGATTTATAACCTTCATCTTCAATGATGCCAAGATCTTTAAAAGATCTGAGTCTTGAATTAGAAACCAGCCACCATTGAACCATGGCTATTCCATGGGGCAGTGCTGCATGATATTGTTTGAAGATACACTCAGACCTTCCATGGTTTGCATTACTTAGAGATATGCTGCCACAGTGGAACAAGAGTTTGAGGAGGACAGTAATTGTTATTTTCTTCAGAGGTGAGTAAATAACGTCTGCTTTGGAATGAGTATAGGGCATTTGCCTCTAACTTGTTCCAAAAGCACTGTGATCCATTTATGGTCAGGACTCTCCATTCAAGCTGTTCATACCAAAAAGTTCTTCAGAACAATCTCCATTATTAGAATATACCAAATTGGTCAACAAAAACTATTCCAGAGAAAAATGCCAATTCTGATAAAATCATCATCAAGGTTTCTCATGTGAGGTTTCTTGACTTCTAGAGTAGCAGTTATTTGCTGATTTTCGGAGAACTCATCCAAGACACAAGCAAACAGCAGAACAGGAACTTTACCGTGGGTCTCCCTCATGAGTATTTTAATCCAACAAGCCATTCTTTACCTGAGAAAGAAGATAAGGGATGCTGGTTTCTCCTTTGCCACCATGAGAAGTATCACCATTGCAAATGAACTAAAAAGTGGCACTGAAAAGAAAAACATTTTTTTTGTCCAGTAATAACATATTTAAATATTTGATCAGTGTGGGTACAGATTTGACTCAAAGACTGCCAACACAATGAGTTTCTTGTGAAAGGTTAAAGCAAAGACCTTGGAATACCTAACACTGGCCACAGGTTTCAAGAAAGTTTCATGTTGAGAAAATTTACATCACTGATTCCTAGTAATTAGACACCTTGAGAATGAGACCTGGGTTTGTGAGTGGTGTGACCTGAAGTAGATCTGGATTCAAAAGAAGGAGATCCTGATACACTGAAGGACAGAAATCCCTCTTTTCATGACCTCTGTCATTTAGGCTTCATTTTAGTAGACTCTTCTTAAGTCTTTAAGTTGTTGGCTGACCCTCATTCTGAGTCCTGAAGGACCAAAGGAGACAAACTGATGTGGTCAGAATCTAGTAGACCCTAGGTAATTATAACATAAAACCTCTCAATTAATCACCTTTTTCCATTCTGCTCATTTCCATCTTCTGTAACTTCTTCTTCTCCATGATTTATTTGCTTTAAAAACTTGATGCATTTTCAAAGTTCTCTAACAGCTACATTTTCCTTTTCTATCTTCTGTAATGTGTTTATCTCAGCTAATAGTGCCAAAACAGACACCAAGTCAAAACAGCAGGTGCTAAGATCATCCTCCTCCAGCAAAGAGGATTAGCAAGAAATTCCCCCAGATAAAGGCATTTTCTGGTCCTCCATCTGCTTTTTGAAGGTATTATCAAGAGGGACTATAATGCAGCCCTGAAGGTATTGACTCCACTAACTAGGAATCATCACATTATTACTGTGCTAACAGTGTTCTCCATTATGACAGCTATAAAATAGTTTGCCTCCACTGTATTCCAGCATTATGCCATTTTTGGTAAGTAGGCTGGATAACTAAAATGGGGATTTGAACAGGACTTGAGGTTTACCGCAATAGAGAGAATTAGAAGACAGTATATGTTTCATAAAGGAAAATCTCTCTTCATACGTCTAGAGTATTAACATGTACTTCAGCAAAGGCTACAGGTTCACATTAAGACTCAAACACCATGTTTATTTAGAAAGACAGGGAGTACGTCCTTTTTAAAATTCACCCTTTTTCTCACAGAAGTAGTGTAAAGTGGTTCTGAGAGACTGCAATAGCCTCACTGCTGAAAAGCCCAGCACAGCAGATTAAAAGGAAAGCTGTGCAGAGGCAGCAATGTGTTGTACCACCCAGGGAGATCTTGGGTATGCATCAAATGAGCCCGACCTTCAGTGTGTGGGTGTGCTGAGATTTTAAAGAGGTTTCCAGTCGAGGAGAAAGAGGAATCTCTGTTTTAAGCTAAATGCATGTGGAATGTGGCACTTTAAGCAAGGTAAATTCCCAGATTCCAGGGAGCCTGCCCAGGAAGCAGTTAAGGTCTTTCAATAGATAAAATTCTCTGTCCTTCCTGCATTTAAAACACAACTAGCTGAGAGACTGACCTCCACTCTGCTCATGATCCTTGATACCAGCAGCACACAGCACAGCAGAGAGACTACAAGGTAGATAAACAAGGTTATGCAGGAAACTAGCCACTACTTGTCACAGCATAGCTGGAACAGCAGTACTGGAAGTAATTTATTTCATAGAATACCAGGTTGGAAGGGACCTCAAGGATCATCTGGCCCAACCTTTCTTGGCAAAAACAGAGTCTAGTCAAGATGGACCAGCACCCTGACCAGCTGAATCTTAAAAGTGTCCAATGTTGGGGAATCCACCACTTCCCTGAGGAGATTATTCCAAAGACTGATTGTTCTCTTGAAAGATTTTCCTCTTGCATTCAATTGGAACCTCCCGAGAAGTAATTTGTACCTATTACCACTCGTCTTTTCCATGTCACTCCTTGTGAAAAGGGAGTCTTCATCTTCTTTGTAGCCACCCTTTAAATACTGGAAAATGGTGATAAGGTGTCTCCTAAGCCTTCTCTTCTCAAGGCTGAACAAACCCAGTTCTCAGCCTTTCCTCATATGGTGGGCTTCCCAATCCTTTGATCATCTCTGTGGTCCCTCTCTGGACCCTCTTCAGTCTGTGGGGACCAAAACTGAATGCAGTGTTCAAGGTGTGGCCTGACAAGAGCTGAGTAGAGTGGGATAATGACTACTTCATCTCTGCTGGTGATGCGACCCAACATCCTTTTCTTTGCCACAGCATCACACTGTTCACTTATATTATTGAGCTTGTGGCCCACCAGGACCCCCAGGTCCCTTTCCACAGAGCTGCTCCCCACTAGGCCTCATTCATTTATTAGCCACAGGTCTAAATCCTGGCACTCTGAGAAGCTTGACTTTTTGGCATACAGTCAGAGCCATGCCTAGGGTCCTGCTCACCATCCTCTGTCACCTCCCAGAGAGCACCTACATCCATCCGCTGTACAGCACTCAGCCACAGTTCCTCTGCATGCATAAATGAATGCACAGACTGAGAAGGAAGGTGTACATGGAAATCCTCAGACTTGGCTTGCTGCCCCGTGGCAACATGTTGCTCTGCCAGCTGAGGCACCACGCTGCAGTAAGGCTGGGAAAATCACCCTACGTGTATCCTCCCAGACCACAGGGAAACCCAGCCCTGCCGGGGAGACAAATGACAAAGCACGGGTCTCAGACTCCTCTTTTTCACACTCAAAGCTTTATAGCATTATGTCACAGTAAATAAAAATAGGAACACTATTGACCTCAGATCCAAGAGCCATGAAGACACTTGACAGAAATCTTTTTTCCCTTGTCTCAGGACTGTATATAAGATTAGAAGGGTAAGTGCTTTCAAGCCCTCACTGACATACAAGTAGGGATGTAACAAGCATATCCATCTATCAAACCAACTCTCTCTTTGTAAAACCAAACCAAATACCTTCTGAGGGTAAAATAACGGCTACCTAATTCAGTAAGATTAGCCAAAGGAGACTGATGTTTCAGGGTGGCGCAGAGCTGTACTTGTGTGACTTCATCTGTATACTTAGAGGAAAAAAGACAGTCTGCCACCTTAGATCAATGGCTTTATTTTGATCTTCTAAACAATGTTTTCTGGTTCTCATTCTTGATTAACCAATGCACCTGATCCAAAATATCAGTGAGAAAATATTTGTGGCCAAGACTATCTGTCACCTGAACATCCCACTTGAGAGACATCAAAGTCAGACTTTTTGCAGTAATCTTTCTTTGAACTCATTTTATCACATGGATTACTCATCAGCCCTTCCCTTACCTGTGCAAGTACACACACAACTTCTGGGTTTCTCATTACCTCAAAGTCAAAGGCAGCAGCTGATTTCTTCTCAGGAAGAAAGTTTTTCACAGGCAATGTTTACGTGGGAATCAAACTAGTAACAATGACAAGTAACTTCATTGTTTGGTCCTCCTCCCTGTCCCCATGGGGATGACATGCTGCCAGGGGCTTGGAAATACAGAAGTAACAGTGGGGAATATCCCACCCCTGTAGCAGCTCCTCAAGAAGATATGGAGTGCTCCACTGACTCCTCCATTTCTCTGAGGGTTTTTTCCCCTCAACCCCACACTGGTGCCACTATTTCCATGTGAATTTAGGTCTCTCCCCATCCACCTCAGAGATAAGTTCCCTGCTAGCGAAAGGCTGAATACCATTTTCTAGAACCACACACTGAGCACAGGGCAGCACCCGAGAATGTCACCTCCTCCACCCACTGCTCTAGCCTGTGCCTGCAGTAAGCAGGTGACTGAAATCAGGCAACACTACTGTGTCACAGCTTTTGCAAGAATGTGCAGAAAAGCTGTCCACAGAGGAAAACCCTGCACTTGAAAAGCATATGAAAAAATTGTACTTTTACCTGCCAATAACAGTACACTAAAATCCTCTGAATTGAGGCACCTTGATGAATAGTAAATTGTTCTATTTTAACTGCTGTAAAAAAATAAAAGGTATTAAAAACCTTAGTCTAAATAATTGAGATGTAAAATATGGCAAAAAATTTTTTTTTAAAAAATCAACAATTAAAAGTTGCATTTGCATTGAAGTTGCCTTGCATCTTCATTTGATGCTTATTTGGAAACTTCCAAAAGTTTAAACTGTAATATGAATTTAAGCACCACTTAATGACTTGGCTCCAGCTGAATATATCCTCATTATGCAAATATGTTTTAATTGGTCCTGATTAAGTAACAATCACTATTCACCGCTATTAAGTGAAACAACTCCTAGAAGTAGTTTACTCCCAGTAAAACAGGCATCCCAGCTGAACATACCATTCTCTCCTTAGATTGAACCCAGAATGTTCAGACAGGGTCCTTCTTTAATGTCCACAATATGTTTAATGTGATACTATGATTATTTAGAAAAAAATCCCATATTGCTGATGATAACAGCTCACATGCAAAACAATGGCCCCAGATAAAGCAAAAGAAACTTCTCAAAACCTTTGACATCACCATTAGTAAAGACAATAGAGTAGATCTTTTCAAGGCTGAGAAGGAGTTAATCCTCATAAATCTTGTTAAAACCAGTAGGTAAATCCCTAGGAAGACTTCAAAAATTTCAGCCCAGACCTTATGTCTCATTGCTCTCACACAGGATAAGCCACAGACAAAGGACAGCTCACCTGTGTGGACAGGCACTCCTGCCAGCCTGCTATCCAGGAGATGTGCTACAGCTTCCACAATGCCGTTATTTGACGCAATGATATTACTCAGAATGCAAATATGGGTAATACACTATGGGATGAAGGCCCTGTATTAAACTGTCCAAAGAAGGAAACACCTCCTGCTGTGTTTCCAGAGAACCATGTAATTTACAGTCACTGCTGTGAGTTCTCTGTGAGAATATTAATGTTTCCATTTCTCAGACAGAAATATTAGAATCATTATTACCACCTGAAACTATAGACCATAGACTGAAAAGAAAGGGAGTTCTCTGCAAGGACATTATTTCCTGGCTAGGACCTGAGTGTAATACAGTTTTTCTTATGCTTTTACTGAAATCGACTTCCACATGTTATTCAACACATCAGCCAAGTGCCCTATTCACATCTCTTCATCAGAAACACATGATTTCTCCTATTCATATTTGAAATTGAACAAAGCTGATTTAAGAAAAAGTATTTTGTATATTTTTTTAAAATACATTTATATCAAAAAATTTTGAATTTCAAAGGGTACAGATTTTTAGTGGAAAATAAAGTTTTGTTTGAAAAATTAAGATCTTTATCCAGAATCTGCTTTTCTAGCATACCCTAAAGTAGAAACACAAATAGCTCTTTAGGTGAAGCATAGCTAAGCTTGAGTTGAGTCCTAGTACTATGGGGTTTTTTCTTCTCTTTAGTAAGGTAACACTTTCAGATTTCCATTGCTTCTGGGAACCTTGGGCAATTTTGTCATTTCTCTCAGTAATCAGAATATTACCTACACAATTCAGATCATCTTTGCATGATTAACTAGTGTGATAATGGCAACAAATTTGAGAGCATTATTGGCAATAATGTTCTGTGACTCTACAGTGTCACTGGCCTGAAAGACAACAATGAGCAGATGTGCCTTCTGTGTTCCATGCAGCAACTCCATGCAGCTGATTAACTTGGCCACAAACTCTTGCTAGATGAAGGAGGAAATTTTTCCTTTAGTTTCAAAAGCTAAACCACATGGTCATAAAATGGGGGAGTTCATGAACCAAGCACAGCAGCAGACCTCAGCTCTGAAGAAACTTTGTTATCTTGGTAACTCAGCTACCAACTATACCATCAGAATTTGACAAACTCAGCTATTTTATAAAGAAAGGTGTGTCAATGAGGTCTTTGTATTTTATTATGGATGCTGATATACTTACGTGGTAAGCTGGAAATCCAGTATGAAAAGGGAATTTTTATGGTGATCCAAACCAAAAAAACAGAAATAAACGTAGCAAGTAAGAACTAAAACAAGTAAGGGCCGTGAAAATTTTCAGCTGATATTTCTACAAAAAATACAAACTGAGCATACTAATTTGAAGTGCGGGGACCATCCCAGTCCCCGCACAGAGCTGTTTCACATTGGTGTGTTAATTTTTATGTTCTATCAGCAATGAACCAAACTGAGCCAAAAAATGCTGGTCTTTCACATGACAAGATGCTAACAATGAATCAAAGAATGTTGACCACGAATTAATCAAACATGAAAACAGGTATTTCTAGGAAAAGTACAGAAGTACAGAAGTTAGCCTGGAGTCTTGCTTGACCAAAGTGATAACCTGAGGAGTTCTGAGAAAGAAACTGGGGGAAGTAGATGGCTGAGCAAAGTTCTGTGGACAAGCAAGTGCATGACCAAAGACAGCTTGTACGGTATGATTCAACATGTCTTACGCAAACTGTAATGGTCAATACAGTCTTGCATGAAGATACTGGAACTTTCCAGAATTGCAAGAAGCCACAGTTAACAACAAAAGATATCTATTCTTGGCATCTAAAATCTTTACTGGAAGAATGGGCCTCTTTGAGTGGCTAACAGCAGCTTTGCAAGAGACACCCAAGCCACAGTGTTAACTGGGAGATGGAGAAGGGCACATGTACACAGACTGTCGCAGACTCAAACTTTTCACTGTCCATGCTCCACATTGCCTGGACTTGGAGCAGTGGGAAATTTAAATAACCCTCAGAATGTGGGTTGAGAAGGTGAGGTTGTCAGCCCTAATTTACGTAGGTGTGCCCTCAGACACCCTGCTTCATTCAATATTTTACTCTCTGAATTCAAAAAGATATGCATTAGAGAAACAGCAAATGCTGTGGTCATCTGTCCTTTAGCTGAATGTATATTCATAAATCTTTCAGCAGTCTGAGATACTTGGCTCCTGATTCTTATGTATGTCAGAACCCATTGTAGCATTCTTGCAAGGGCAAAGGGCCTTATCTGTTGATGATGACACATCAAGTGCATGAAAAAGGGTCTATGTACAAATAAGAACTGAGTCTACAGCTCTTTAAGGTCAGCCTTGGTTCCTGACGAGTGGTGAATTACTAATTTTTACTGTAGCAATTGTAATATGAGAAAACAAATTTATAATAGGTGATTGTGGCTGACTCAGAAGCTTGGGCAGAGGGTAAAGCTTCCCCAGGCAGAAGTAGATGCAGATACACGTGGGGCATGCATTGTGAATCTGACACTTTCAGGATGCACAGAGATGCACCCAGGCCAAACGCGAGCAACGGCGCTGGTGCTATGCAATGGGTCTGCACATCTGCAGGGGACACACACCGGGTTTCTACATGGTCAACAGTTTTGTTGGAACCGTTATAGCTCTTTTTGCTGCTGCTATTGCTTTTGCTCCAACCAGGCCACAAAACCACTTGGAATCCTTGAAGAAGTCTGACGTACTCAAATTCTGGGGAAAAAAAAGGACACAACTGAAGAACGCAAATGTAGGGTTACACTAGCCAAGGAGTACATCCAAACATTAGTCTTAAAAGCTCACAGCCCAGGATGCAGGGGGAAGGTTGGGAGGGGTTTTTTTGTTTTTTCTCTGAACTAAATGACAGAGTAGAAATCCCCAGTGACCTGCAGAAAGCCCGTCTACTTCAATGGTTAAATCAAGATGCCCACCACTTGTAGTGGCTGAGGGCAGAAGCAGCACATACTGAGCAAGAAATGAGAAAGTCTTAGAGTTTTTTTTTTACCTCAAGTTTGGTGTTGCTGTTGTTCCCACATAGCATAAAGTATTGATCATCAAATATGTTTAAAAGGACTAAAATTCAGAAGAGCTCTGCAACTAAGGTTTATCACCCTTAATGTTCCTCTTTAAAGTGTCCCTGCAGTGGAGAAGGTCACTTTGCAAACACAGAAATTTTGTGCGAAATACATCTCCCCCTTCACTTTTATGTCAGCTTTGCTGCATTTTACAGGGCTACAATTTTAGGTAACACCCAGATTGGCCATACCAGCATGACTTACTTATCCAACTTAGAAATATACATTTTTTTCTTCTCAGAAGTATTCTTACCCTCTTTAGAGACCATTCTGATAGCAGAATTCCTAATTCGATATCTAACAATTCAACTTATTTATGTACAGAAAAGCAAGGATGGTCCACAGTCAGCCAAGCAGAACAGAGAGCTAAAGAAATGTATCTGGAATAAATGCTTTAGGAGAAAGAAGCCTGCCCTGGTAAACACATTAACCTGAACAGCCAAAGGGAAATTTTGCCTAAGCCTTAGGCTGTGGAATTTAATTTAGTTTTTACTCATCACTTTCATCACCTGTTTTCAAGGTTATGTGTCTGAAATCAGTTACCTAACTCCACACTTGGGCTCACAAATAACTGGGATGAATGACAGAAGCACTTAACCCTGCTACATTTTCAAAAGATCCCACAGTGTTAGATACAATAAAAGCTGTAACAATAGTCTCAGCTGAAATATTCAAAAGTGAATTGAGGTACTTAATGACCATCTTAATTTCCTGTAAGTGCAGAGAACTTGCCTTAAGTAAAGCAGGCCCTTCTGAGAGCATAAGTTGAGCAATTGATATCACAGATGGTTTTTAACATGTTGGTCCATAGCCTGAAAAATGCAGTTTATATTTTTAAAACACGGACGTATCTAATGAACTCATTTAAATATTAGGCAGCACAGCAAACATGAGGTGGAAGTCACACAAGAGAACGTGATAGGATACAAACATAGAAACCCACAGTGGGAATGTGCTGTGAGCCAACTCATACATTTTGGGCCAAAATTTAGTATTGCCTAAAATCAGAGTTTTCATTTAACCCCTTACAAAGATCCACAAAGCTACAAACTTCACAGCTAGATCTAAACCTGTGAGCAGGGCTGAACTTCCACCAAATTTAGGGGGTGACAGAATTCAGTTTTCAGTCCAGGTCTCTCATGAACAGACACATGTACAGTAAATATATATGCACTGTTACATATTCACTTTTCTCAACTTTAGTGGTACCTTAAAGTAGAAGGATGCTTTAAAAATGCATTACGCTTGACAGTTGGAAAAAAAAAAAAAAAGAGGCTTGATCTAACATTTCAGAGTACAGAGGATTTTACTTCAACTTTAGAGAGATACCGAACTTCTGCCATGGGAGATCAAGACTGTGATTACCAAGAAATGGAAAGGCTGGTAGACAAAAGCAGAGTGTTTTTGAAATATTGCTAGATTATTAAAACATCAACTACAGTTGACCCACATGCAAGGCTCAAATCTAGAAATACGAACTGTGTTGCAATGACAGTATATTTCATTTTAAACAGGGCTCAGTGTTACCCCTCTGTGGGCTGGTAAGTTAACCACACCATTCCAGTATGAAACTACTTTTGACAAAAAAAGTAGAGTTCCTGCAAAACTGAGGTTTTTGTCTTCTCGTCACTTGTGAAATCACAAGCTTGCTCTCCCACCCACTGTGAGCTACACCAGCCACATCACCACTCCTCATGCTTCCAGGGAGTTTTACCCTCGAGGTTGCAGAGGTTTGTCACTCGACTGTGGGGCAATTCAGGCAGGTTTTGCTGCAGCACAGTTAAGGCATATCTCCAGAATGCAGAAATGTGCTGTGACAACACATCACAAAAGACTTACTCATTCCCTGGGGCAAGTACCAAAAGGTCTTAATCTCAGGAGTTAGGTCTACTAGGACCAAACACTGGCAAGCAGGTTATTGCTTTATTGCCCCGCACATCAGAGACCATGTTTAGTAGATTTGTCCCATCCCTCAGCTGCTTGTCACAAAGGCTGAGCACAAGCTAGTACCATTCAAATCTCTGATGTTCAAACTGGAGATAAGAGGATCGGAAGTATGGCAGACCAGATTCAGATAGGCTGACAGAGCCTGAAAATTCATGCAGTCTTTTACCTTAGGTGCACTCATTTCCAAAGCAAAACTATCAATCCCACAGACACCAAACTCAAAATATGCTTTGAAAAAATTCTAAATAGCAACATTACATCATTGCAGCTATTCCTGGGCTGTGAGGTATAAAAAAAGAAAAGAGTCAGAAATATCACTATCAAACCTATTCATTAAAACACTCTTTTCTTACCTCATCATGCTGTCGCATTTGGGATTAGCAAAAACAGTGAGGTTGACAGGATTAGGACACTCCCTTGGAACATGACTATCCTGTTTGAGCAAACACCATGAGGTGTTTGTTCCCTTTACCTCACGCGTAGTTTCTTGGCACATGTCTAAGGTACAAGTCTGCTGCTCTTCACGTTAGTGTAGAACGGGAGTAAACTCATTGAAATACAGGCATCCCATTTTCAGATCCCTAACCCATATAAGACTCCCAAGACACAGGCTTTATGTCACTACTATGACCTGCCGATTTCATATGCTACTGCACCTGCATGTAGCCCACAGATGCTCTGAAGCCATCAGCTCACATAAAAGGAGGCAAGTGAGTTGCTCCTCAGCTCGGTAACTGGCCGTTCGCCTTTGGACTGTTCCAGTACCAAAGGAAATCATGGCAATATGCTAAAGGTATTCCCCTTGACTCCTCAGCAGGGTATCCAAAACACCACAGGTGACCAAGTCTGCTAATGGGCTTTCATCAGACCTGGGGCAGGTGGCATGGCTAGTTACTGCAGCTCCATGGGAGACAGCGACTGGCCACTGTGTGAAAACTCAATTCTTTTCAACCATGTAATCATACCCTAACTGGGCCAGAAGAAGCAGTGCTGATTGCTGTGAACAGCCAAAGCTCAAAGAGACTTTGCTCATGTTCCCACAGGCGATGGCTCTGAGTGTGATTCGGGATCAGCATATGGGGATGGAGTCTGTATTCCCTAAGCTACTGATCTACCCCTCACTGCCAGACTAGATAGAATT
Source organism: Strix uralensis (assembly GCF_047716275.1). Taxonomy (NCBI): domain Eukaryota; kingdom Metazoa; phylum Chordata; class Aves; order Strigiformes; family Strigidae; genus Strix; species Strix uralensis. The sequence goes on along the minus strand of NC_133972.1, from coordinate 79,901,287 downwards.
TGAACAGGTGAGGAAGCCATACCATTCACCAGAGAACTGGGCCCAGCTGGAAAATTAGGTCTTACCTGTTTATGATTAGTAAGGCAAACATTTTCCCTAGAGACCACCTTCTGGTGGTGGGCACCTTACTGCAGTCATCTGCATGAGCTGATTTAAAACAGTACATGGGTCCCTTCCAGTCTCACCGTGATTTTAGATCCTAGCGTTTGCTATTTAACAGGTCTTTGCAACACAACTTCTCTACATGTCTGTTACACGTACACTCTGGTTCCAGATTTCTGTTTTCTTTTAGTTGCCATCAAACAGCCCTTTCTCCACACCTCCAAAAAATAAAAATAACAAAGCCAACCCCGCTTATTTTAAATGGCAACTTCATGCAAGGTTTCAACCCAAGGTTATTTTTTTCTACCAGTTGTTTCTTTGAGAACAGATGGCATTTGCAATGGTTCAGGATATATCCTATTTTTAAGTATCATATGTTTTTACTCTTCTGCAGTGGACTTAGCAATCAGAGGAAAATGCCATGAGAGCTGGGCTTTTTACGTGATGAACAAACCACGCTGTCTCATGATGCTCGGGAAATTATCTCCCATTGCAAGTGCCCAGCAGCTAGGGTCTCTGTGTCCACCCTTATGGTGCAACATTTCCTGCCAACACTTGATAAGGAACAACCTGCATCCGGCAGTGCCTACTCAGCAAAGCACTCAAACATTGACACAACAAAACTGGCAGTGAGAAAGTTCAAATTAAAGTTATATACCACGGTGTGATCTCTAGTATGTGCTGTCGCAAGGAATGTGGCATTGCAAGGTCCCATCTTCCACCACAAAATTCAATACGATGAGAACATCCCATATGTTGCTTGATTTTCTTTTTGGTATTTTATCCCGTACATATCGTATTTTGACAAGATAGCAGCTCCCCCAGAACAGGAGAAGCAATGAAAAAAATGGAGTCAGGAACTGACATGCTATTTAGGTTTGTTGTTTCTTATACTGCAAATTCATAGGATAAAGTCAGCCTTACTTAGCAAGTAACTGCAAGCTCAGTCTGCCTCTATTTTGATCCATCTGCACAAGAACCCACTCATATAATGGAAAGCCAGCTAGCAAATTCTGAGCTTGAGCTTTTAAACCCTGCCAGAGAGATCAGGCCAAGTTTCGGACCATGCTAACATGGCTAAACGGCTGCTGGGTCAAAGCTGGCTTCTATCCAGCAAAGCAGAGAGAGTTCATACAGATTTGCAAAAGCCCACATGGATGTATCTGAAGTTAGTATTTGGAAGTAGTCACATGAACAGGGAAAAAAATGCTGTTGTGAATTCTTAAAAAGGGAAGACACACAGCTACAGTGACTCATTCACCAAGGAAACAAAAAAGCTGACATCTATAATCCTCTGCCAGAGTCCTCTGGGTTGCCTCTTCCACTGGTACCAAAAGCACCTCCACTTTGGTTCATGCTCCTGATTACTTTCCATGTTGCTTCTCTGTCAGGCTGAGAGCTGAAGCAGTAACAGCTCAAAGGCAGCGTTGTCTAAGGCCGCTCCGGCTGACTCCCTCCCTCCCTGCCACCCCCTCGGGGCTCAGCAAGCCCTGTAAGGAACGCAATGCAATGGCTTGTGTCAGCAGCTTCAGGAAGTGATAGTCAATTACATTGGGATGGATCCCCCTCAGAAAGACTTTGAAATTTAGGAGAAAGGAGAATGGAATCAATCTGGGATCAGACTTAATGTTTGAATCCAAGCAGGAGGAAAACAAGGAAGGGGAACTTTTCACACGTGTGCTTCACACCAAGTCGGCAGTGGGGGAGAGGTCTCTGACTGTTTTCCACTAGTTCCAGTGATTAAGGTATTCTGGGACACTGAAGATCAGGATTCTTCTTTCTAATGAATTAGGAGCAGGATTTGACTTAAGAGAATTTTCCACCTGCTAGACTATTTTGAAGTTTTGGCTTTGAATCTCTCCTGGTTCCTCTTCTCCTAACAAACTGGGTGTCTCTGTTCCCCACTAAGAGCCCTGGCTGGTAGGATACCAAGTTATTCTCACACTCTTTGGCCCCTTGAATATGTACAGTTTGCCAAAACCCAAACCTGATCTTCAGCTCTGTTTTCACCCTGTCTCGCAGAACAATGTGAGGTTTTTAGATGCCTACAACATTTGGAGAAACAGAATGGAAACATTTCAGAGAAATTTACTGTTTGGTTACTTCTTCATAGTTTCTCTAAATCAACACTTCTTATAACAGAGAAGTCTCGGAAGGAAACAAAATAAGATGTATTCCTAGAAAACTGAAGCTGCTTCACCATAAATATCATAGGCAAAAATAATAAAACCTCTTGGGTACCCTTCCAACCAACGTACACAGTCCATTCCCTTAATGCCAAAGTTTAATATTTCTGCCATTAGGCTGAGTCCCCAGGGTATGTCACAGTAAGCTTGAGTGAGCACATATGAGAATTGCTAGTAGGATAAATGGCCTTCTGGTCTCACATATGCTTATTTTCTTTCTATTTTTCTACAGTACTTAAAACAGCCAGTCTTGCCAATACCGATCTCCATACTAGTGGTGTTTTGTAGCACATTGCTTTGAACTTGTGAGGCTACTTGTCAAGGAAGGTGATCAAGTTCAGGAATTAAGTCAGTCTTAAGAAATCACATAACCGCAGAGAGAAAAAAAAAAAAACGAACCAAAGACCCATTTTCAGTCAGCCTGCAGAGGCTAGTTTCTTTCAGAAATACCAGGCACAGAGTTCATATCCCACAGTTCAAAGAAATAAAGTGTTTCAAACTCTAGCTCCCAAAAGTCAGGAGATGCCTGTGCAAACCCTAATTTTTGCCCATGGATCCAATGTTTAATTATAATATTTTCCCACAGTGTCCAGCCTCCTTCAGCGTATAGGATGAGTTCTGCTTTGGACACAGAGGGGGCATACTAAAGTAAACTCACAATCACAGAAGTTGGGACATGTGTGGTGCTTCCCTTTGATGATAAACTTGGAGATAAGGTGGCTTTACAAATGAAAGGTATCAAGGACTGCCTTCCTGCATACCCACACAGGAGCTGGAGGCTTCATAGTGCAGAAAAAGCCCCTCTTCTTGCCCTAAATCCCCTCCTGCAAGGTCATTAGAAGAGCATGGCAAAGCAGGAAAGAAAAAACACCTATGTGCCAAGTCCCATGGATGGGAACCTCTGAGGCTGTGAAAGAGTGAAAGGAGTCCACAGGGAAGATATGAAATGCTTTAGATTTTGCAGAGAAGCTTCTCTTGCTCAGGCCCAGAGGTCTTCACCCTCAAACTGAGCAGTGGAGAGAGAGGCTGACAGTAAAAAGTGCCCACATGGTTAGCATAGGAGAGAAGACCACAGTCAAAACACCTGACTCAGGGATGAGCTATAATTCCAACAGCAGGTTTGACAGGGCAATTGAGGTGTCTCCCAAATTGCCTTGAAAAGCTGGGTTTGTAGTACTGGCAATCCTGTGCCACCCTGGAAAATGAGATTTTCACCCTTCTCTGGGCACAGCTTTCCTACATCACAGAGTTCCGCAAGACCATCCCCCTAAACCAGCATCTTAAATGTACCCATGTTTCATTTTCCAACTGTCCATTTTGGACATTTGGTACATGGATAACACATAAGAATTCCCACCTCCCTGTGAAGGTCAATCAGAGATGTGCTTTAAATGCAAATACAAGAAGAGAATAAAATGCTAAGTACCCTGGTCCCCCATATCCCAGACACAGAATCCAAAATGAGTGGGAACATTAGGCAGCAACAGCTTTAACATCTGCATCTCAGAGGCTTACATACAAGATGGGACTAACACCACCTCACTGGAGTGCTAGATGCTGGCAGAAATCCACCTGTGTTCACGAAGAGCTTAGAAACTATAATCAAGAGCATTTGCTGTTGCTGAGGAAAGGCTGCATTAGTGTGGGGTTCAGAGGATGCGTATAGATGGACTAGATGATCTTCAAGGTCTTTTCCAACCTAGATGATTTTACAAAGTAACGTGAAGGAGAATAAAAGGAAATTAAAAAGCACCATCCATCTTTACTGAGGTGAGAAGTCCAAAGTGAGAAAATACAGTGTGACTACCTACTTGAAGACTGTCTTAATGCAAACACACACAGAGCAGAGGAAAAAGATGGGAGGACAAATCAGAGGTTTGGACAGCTGAATTTAAATCAGGCACATCTGAAAATTTAGCTTTTGGTGCACAGACATACAAACACACACACTCCTGTGTTGAAAATTGATCCAGACAACTCCTACTGCCACCAGATAAAAACATATATTTATATGCTACCAAATTTGCAGCTCAGGCTACTCTAACCCTAGCTTCTCTCCCCTGTGGACATAACTCATACAGAGTATACTTAAATAGCCCTAGGCAGTGAATTAAAAACACTGTTTTATTTACAATTCTGTAGCAAATGATTCACTGTAGATATACATCAACCTTTTCATTAAATATTCATCATTCAGTGGTTTTCTCCTGCTGCCATAAGGCAATGCAGTGGCAGTACCAGTGCTTAGATAACAATGACAACTGCCTTAGAATTACTGAGAGTACCCTTCTCTGCAATAAGGCAATAAGCTGAAGCTTATTTGCCAGTAATATAAATTTTGAAAAATCACTTGGTTTTCATTTTAAGCAACACTTCAATCTAAAGTTCACCTTCAGGTACTGAAGCCTCTTTGATGCTACAGTCATCAAGTTCGCTCCTCAGATCGGTCAAGTTTCAATCTGCAGTACTCCAGAGGGTTTGCAGACACTGTGTACATGCGTCAGAGGTATACAGACTTTTTCAGACAAGCCATCCCCTTTCTTGAGAAGCCACCTTGAGCCAGACACACCCTACCATAAAAAAGTTGCACATTTAGAAGTATGAACCCACCTTGCATACCGTAATCCCAAATTTTGAAGAGATCAAATATGCTCCTTTTTACGTAAAACAAAAATGTATGTAGCTAAAAACATATACTGCCTCACTCACTACTGAAATACTAGTAAATGCATACATGCTTCATACAGTCTCAATGGAAGATACTGCTTTTGTGCTGGACTTGGAGCTAACCAGGTATCTGGAGAGCCTGGAAACATTTCTGCCAAGTTTTAGCTCTTCTAAAGAGATAGTTTTTCCAAAGCTTCTCCTTTTTTTCTTTTTTTTTTTTTTCCTGTGGGGCTTGCTCAATCATACACAAAAGTAGGGAGTTGAATTCCACGGACCAAAACTGAACAAGGTCTTCCTTCAGGTGCTTAAATACAAGCAACTTGAAGCAGTTACATCTGAAATCTCACCACAATCAACAACAGAGCTCTGGTGACCTGGATTTTGCTCTTCATATATGAAGTGCCACATGAGGGTTATTACACTGAAGACAGTCAGGGAGCAGTTTATGCTAATGCGTTTTCCTTAGCAGTTGGGATAGGTTAGAAGATGGCATGCATTCAGCAGCCACAGCTCAGCTGACTGATGAGAGCTCACTTGGTCAGCCACAATAAACTAGTAACTTTCAACTGTACAGAAATATCTCTAGAACCACTTGCATAAAATGGTTAAAGACAATGCTGTCTCTTAGAACTTATAGCTTTCACTTATAGCTCTGTATTTGCCAGTCTCTGGTACTCTGCCACCACTATCTGCCAGTGAAACCACTATGGCAGTGTCAGATGACCGTTGTGACATTAATTAGTGGAATCCAGGTTAAAAATGGTCAACATATTCCCCCATACAAATACTTCTATAATTATAGGAAAAAAGGGAGGAAGTACTTAGAAAGATTGCCACCTGAGCAAGCCTTGCCTGGGATGTTTGTTCCAAGCCAGCCACACTGCTCTGTGCTGCTGCTTTCAGAAGTCATGACATCCATCCTACAGTCAACTGCAAAATGATTTCTGGCATTCAAACTCTCATAGAAATACTTCGTATTCTGTTCCTGAAACCAATCAATACTGCAGTATCCACAACTGTTTCTAATACAACTGCCTGAAGAGTGTGTGTAGGCACTGGGCAAGGATTACCGGAAAATGACACCTTTCCAGCTGGAACATAATATTTTCTGCCCAGTTCTGTTTAACTCTCTGGTTCAGCCTCTAAGTACACTGCTGGGACTGTACTTCTTTTTCACTAAGAGTCCTTACTGATGAGAGAAGTCATGAAATCATATTGTGAAAGTTGGACACATCCTTTAGAAAGCCACTCTGAACTGATGCTTATGCCACACAGAGGGTTCTGTCTCCAGAAACCAAGAGGTTTCCCTAACTCTAGCTTGCTGTGCAGTCCCAGCATTGTGGAAGATCATGGAAGACACAACTATTTTGTAAGGAGGAATCAAACAGTTGACTTAGTTAATTATCAAGATTTATCAGTGTGGACAGAGAGCATCAAAGCAATAAGGAGCCTGTCAGCCATAGGTGACTCTGATTCCAGAACTCATGTCTTTGGGCAACTGAACTTTTATTAAAGTTTTCTTCATGTGACAAATTCTATGTACTGCAATAAATTTTATTTTACTTTTACATTGAAATTCACTATAAAAGGTTCTGACAACATGCATACCTCCATATGCTGGAAAATATAACCACCCTCCATGCACTACAGAGCTGTCGGAGCTCCAAACTGCACTGCCATATCCCATCCATGGGAATACCAGACACTCATACAAAATACAGCTCAGAGGATAGAGGAGTATGAGGAGGGTTACGGCCTCCAGCCGGACTGCACCACAAGCTGGTAGCAGGGACAGAACAGAGACTCTACCCATGCTCACACAGGCTACAAATCTTGTAGGATTTGAACAAGCCACCATAGCTGGTAAGGATTATGTCCTATGTTCACCAGGAAAAAGCATCCCCTTAAATCATGACCCCATACGTCTTATCTCAGGCAGCTCCTGCTGTCAGAAGGTAAATCGCCAGGCAGGAGCAGTGACCGCCAAAAGCAGCTGGCCCCAATCTCTCACACCTTAATCCCTGCCCTGGCAGCTGCAGCAAACCTGATTTCCCTGGGCACTGGCAGAGGCAGTACAAGCGATGAAGACATGACCATTTTGTTGTGCCCTTGGCAGGCTACTGTGGCCCAAAGCAACAGCCTACATCACCTATGCTCCCAGCTGGCCCTGTTTCGCAGTCAGTTCTCTGTTATGTCTTCAAATGACTCTATTAGCACCTCGAAATAAGTCATTTGGGCCCCACCTAAGGTTCGGAGAGATTTTAACAGTTGCCTTGACTCATGGATCTGCAGACTAATTGCAAGTACCATCCAGGAACATTAAAGCCCACACACAATTGTGACAACTTTGATATTATTGCTTAGAACAGTGCCCACTTGAGTCATGCTTTAATTCAGTCATTAGTATTTTCATGGAAAAAGGCATATTTCCCGCCCAACCCCATTTCACAGAGTGGGAAGCACACAGGAAGGATTTATCCCACATAAAAATAAATTGCTATTTGCATGTTAGAAAATGCTGTGGAAAACAGAAAAGCATCAATTATTCAGAGCAGCAAATAAACAAAAAGGGAATTTTTCCAATTTTTAAAAAGAAATAAGTTATCTGCAAGCAATGGCTCCATTTTTTTCCCCCTCACAAAGAAATTGCTATATCCTCTTCTGTATGAGTGTACGTATCAAGTCTGACACTGGTTTGATTACTGTGAGAATGAGCAAAACAATGAGCCTTTGCAGCCAAAGAGCCTTGAATTGGAACCAATTCAACCTGTAGAGAGATACTCTATTGTGCCCTTGAAAACTTGCCCAAAAAAATTTAAAAAACAGAAAAGAGAGGCAAAAATAGTCTTTCACACTTTTTTTCAGGAGAAGAGAAGTTTTCCCCTTTAATCAGTGACCTGAAGATGTCAGCTCCACTCTTACACATTAACATGCCATTAGCACGAGTTCAGGGCAATTATCTTGGTGAATGTAACTATATACAATCTAAGACACCACAGTGAGAAAGAAGCCCATAAATTTCACCGTTAAATTATTTACATTGCTGTTGCAGCCAGATGTGCCTGTTAGGTGGGATGAGATTGCTGCCATTCTGCCTAAGCACTCGGGCTGTGAACGTGGGTCAGTGTCTCGGTGCCTCTGTCTTCTCCACCACTTTTTCCCCATAGGAGCTAGGAAGAATAGCCCACCCTGCACCACAGACACCTACTGATGTGCCAGGGCAGTTACTCCCTCTCCTGCACTGAACAAGGTTCAGCCTTGACTAGGCCAACATCAGGAGGAGCAACAGCCTCTCTGTGCCCACGACAGAATGAGCTCTGTGTGGATTTAGCTCATTTTTTCTTATCCTGGCATGTTTTAATGAAGCTGGGGAAAAAACAGTGAGCGCATATAATGAAAATGGTGTTCTGTGCAGAGAGTTAGTTCAGTATTAGTTTGACGGAGGGATAAAATATCAGTGTGGAAGGTGGGGGTTTCTGCTTCATCATCTATTTTTCTTAAGATGCCAAACAGCTAGCAAAGTGCTCATTAATGGATAGTGACAAGTAGTTTCCTGTGGTCTTAAAACAAACCATCAATTACAGAGAGTGTTCTCAGTTCTAGAGGCTAAAAAACATTCAATACCATTCAGCTGGTTGCATGTTTTTCGGGTGACGAGAAATCCAAGAAGTGAAAAAAAATATAAAAAAGGAAAAAGAGAGAAACTATTGTGCTTTGTCCAGACCAGCATGCTTCAAAATAGCCTTCAGCTGAGGCCTAGATATTCAGTGTCCCTGCAAAACAAATGGCTCTTTGAAGAGCTATAGCCTGATCTTCATTTGACCTGAGCATCCTTGTTCAATAGGTCAGTAAAGGCTCAGGTCCCATAAAGGAAAGCATGGAATGGCAAGAAGGCCAGGCTGTAGCTTTAATGGATACTACCAAGAAGATTTGTTCTCATCACTTTTTCTTTTCCTTTTAACCTTTATGCACTGACAGGTCAAGGAAGAGGAGACTTCAAACTGGTTACAAGAAAATCACTGGTGAAAGGCAGGAACTCTTCCCACCTCTAGAGTGGCGGAGAACACGAGTGGCAGAGAACACCCCACCCTCCTACACCAGCCCATTTTTCTTTCATTTGAAACAATCCTAGTGAGAAAACAGAAACTGTGTTGGCAAATGTTACAAGACCAGTTCCTCACTGTAATATGCAGAAAGGGGAACGAGTTACACCACTGGAAACATGTGAAATAACAGCAACCTAAAGCTGTATCGCAAAACAAGAGCACTGGGCATTATGGGGCTATTTATACCATCTAAAGTAAACCAAGAAATCTTCCTAGATGTCCTTGCAGGAAACATACAAGGTATCAGGAAAAACACAGCTACTGTATTTAAAATGGTGACACAAAAGTGCTTCTGAGCTGTGGACACAGAGTGAACTATCTGGATGTTCAAGTACATCTATGCCTTTTATGCAACAGACGTGACATTTGTAAAATGTGGCTCTAAAAAGCACAAGGTCATACCCACGTAGGCTCTGGTATTACAAGCTCTAGAGAGCATATCCAATGCAAGAACTGGTTCTAAGTTCCCTTTCATAAGCAGATTGCAGCATGTTACAGAGCCGGTCTGAGAGGCCTCTGCGTCAGGCATTAACTAGTGTTGTACAGTTAGAAACAAACTTTGACAGCACAACTGTTTTTGTGCATCTATCCTGTAGCCAGTGTTAGAACTGCCCATCAGCCATGACCAAGAGCCCTAGAGCTCAATAGGGGACTCAGACTTTTTTCAGTTTCATGGGGTTTGGACCAAGAGGGCCAGTGTAGGACCAACCTCTAGTCACTACTCATCCCCTCCTTCACCAACCGAGACATGTACCACCTTTACAACGGACGAGCAGCACAACCGTAGTCTAAACTAATATGAAAAGGGTTCAACAAAAAAGCTGTAAGCAAGAAAGCTTTTTCTGGACAAGTGTAATGTAGATACCTTCTTTTGAGACATGCTACATCCAACTCCAGCAGGACAACAGCTGCCAGCCCCTTGCACCCACCCAGAGTGTTCAGAGACAAAAGTCCTGCCCGTATTGCAGCCAAGTGCCACACCGCAGTTACTGACTGTTATGCTGGCACAAAACAGTAAGCATGCACCCAGCCACAGCTGATGTTGGTAGGTTGCATACAAGGCAGCTCATCATTCATGAAAGCTTTCTCTGCTCCCACAAAACTACAGCAGGGACTGATTTTGTCTTTGCATGTGTATACTTGTTGAACTTACAGAAAATGTGGAGATGTGAAATACAGAAAAAGGTGGCTTTCTGCAAGTGGAAAGGTCTCTCCAGAAACCCAGCTTCTCATGACGAGAAAGGTTCTTGTTTGCTGGCTGGCACTGTTGTGCTCCCATTGCATGCTCAAATGATCCCCCCATCCCAGCTGTGTGCTCATGCCATGACTGATAAAGTAAGGCCTGTCAAACTTAAACCATTTTGGATTGAGACCATCCTTATTACTCACCCCAGAGGATGTGTGTCAGTTAGATAGACCAGTGGTTTCACAGGAACTGCATGGGTTATCTTGCTATATAGTATAACCACAGTGCCAACCACAAAGAAAATATTTCCGCCCATATAAATATTTAATACAAGCATTATCTTCACATAGAAGAAAGGATAGTGGGGATCCCTTTGAGACTATCCTGAAGCACGCTAACTACAACAGTACCAACTCCAGTAGAGACTGACCGTACCAGATATCTCCCAGAGCCAACACTTGTATCTATAAGTTTTATAACCTTATTCAGGGTGAGTTTACTGAAGTCAGGAAAGAGATATAAGGACTCCTATTAGTGTGACCTATCCACATCTTGGGTCAGATCCCAGGAAAAAAAACTGCACTCCTTTTTCAGCCATAAATTATGTGCTTAATTATCCAAATGTCAAACTGTGCTTGCAAATAACTAGGAAGGTCAGATCAGAAAGAGTTAGACCTTTAAAAGCCACTTTCAAGGGCCAGTCCTTTCCACAGCAGACATGTAAGTACATTACAGTTAGAACTCACTGTCACTTTTTGTAAGTTGCTTCTACAAGGGCCACAAAGAAGGAATGAACTCTCCTTCCCACTTGAAGCCGTAAAGGAGTCTGTGATGCCAGGGTCTGTGCGATGCACTTGCAGAATGACAGGATTTCAATTTCAAGACCTCCCTATGTGAACATCTAACCATACAGAGCAGGAGGTAACCAAATCTCTCTCATTACGGAGAATTGTTCAGACTCCTCATGACCATTTACACCCAGGACAATCTCAACACAGAGCAAACACAACAGAGTGTGGGACAGAGGACGGATTAAGGCCCAGGGTATTTTCTTTGAACTATTAGTCACAGTGGGAAACTACTAAGTCAATACTGGACTGCAAAGGGCTTCAGGCAGGGACCATGGGCCAAATTGTCATGGCTGTAAGAAGAGACACATTGAATGAAATTTGTAACGGGAATAAGTATTAGAGTGCAAGGGAGATGCACTCTGAATTTTGCTCTTTGGTTTTTCATAGCATGTGGCTACAAATAGGCCATGTCCAACTCCTCACACTCAAAAGAATCCTATTGACTTCAGTGTGATTTGGATGGAGCCCAAGGTGTTTATAAAAGACATAAACAGACAATACGCAAACACATATGTTTCCTGACATCCTCTCCTATTGGCATGATGGGCCTGTGTTGTGGTGTAACACCAGCCAGCAACTAAGCACCACACAGCCACTTGCTCACTCCTCCCTGGTGAGATGGGAGAAAGAATCAGAAGGGTAAAAGTGAGAAAACTTGTGGGTTGGGATAATGACAGTTTAATAAGTAAAGCAAAAGCCGTGCACACAAGCAAAGCAAAACAATTCATTCATCACTTCCCATCAGCAGGCAGGTGTTCAGCCATCTCCAGGAAAGCAGGGCTCCATCATGCGTAATGGTTATCTGGGAAGACAAATGCCATCACTCCAAATGTCCCCCACTTCCTTCTTCCCCAGCTTGATATGCTGAGCATGATGCCATATGGTATGGAATATCCCTTTGGGCAGCTGGGGTCAGCTGTCCTAGCTGTGTCCCCTCCCAGCTTCTTGCGCACCCCCAGACTACTCCCTGGTGGGGTGGGGTGAGAAGCAGAAAAGGCTTTGACTCTGTGTAAGCACTGCTCAGCAATAACTAAAACATCCCTGAATCTTCAACAGTGTTTCCAGCACAAATCCAAAGCATAGCCCCATACTAGCTACTATGAAGAAAATTACCCCAGCCAAAAGAAGCACAGCCTGGAAGCAACTCAGAGGGAAACCACTGGCCAGTTGCACTGGCTTTGGCAGCAGGCAGCCAGCCTTGGTCATCACCCTGGTGTAAGTCTGGGGAATCAGGATTGCTCCATGTATGCTACCCAGGCACCCAGCATGGCCGAACCAAGGAGCAACTGGGTAACCACTGGGGCAGAGATCAGATGCACTGTACAGCAGGGCTGTTAAAAAGCCCCATATCTTCCACATGCAGGTTTCACATTTGTTTTGCCAGACCTAAGCAAACACCATGAAGCCTATCATGTCTTACTTGCTTACTGTGGGAAGGCTACAACTTGAAGCTTCCCAACCCTGGTACCCCTAGAAGATACCAGCTTCCTTGCTTGGATAAAATCAAGCCAACCAGTCCTGCAGCAAAGTGCATTGCATCTCCAGAAAACAAAGGTGCAATCGCCTGTCTGCCCAATGCTGTTCTTACTCTCTTTTTGCCTTGCAGCACTCTTGGTTCATTCCATCAGACGAGTTTCTTCTGCTCTCTCCCGGAGCAGGTCCCTGCATGATGTTCTCTACATCTCTAATAGTCCACTAATTTTCTGTATAACTTTCTCATTCTCTCCAGGCTGTTCCTTGCTGCCACTGAACTCAAACACCACCCTTTTTGACAGCAAGGGTAGCAGCAGGCCCCAAGCTGCCCCAGTCCAAGCACTAGCTGTGCCATCCCTCTGCATTCCTAAAGAAGTAACCATTGAGCTCTTCATGCCATCACGCAGAGGTGCATAGTTTGCCTCTGCAGAGCAGAATTGGTTTTGGCACCCTGAACAGGAACTGTGTCCAGGCCATCTCTCCTCCAGCATCAGCTCTCCTCCCCCCACCTCAACCACAAGGAGCAAATTAGGTCTCAGTGAACCTAAATCAAACATCCCATTTCCCGGGTGCTTTAAGGGGCCATATGAGTGACTGAAGGGATTTTGTTGTGACTGAAAGCAAGAATAAAATCCCTTTACCAAGGAAAAGGCACCACCTTCTACCATTTCACGCGTAAATAGTTGCCGCCTCTGCTTCCACCAAACCTCGAAGCTCATTACAACTTAAATGCTAACCCATGAGAAAAGCCCAGAACACAGAAACATGGCACGGAGACATTACAGCTTTAATCCTTCATAGGATTAGCTAGTTTAAATTTGATGAGATAGAAGGGAAAATAAAGGGTACACATGAAAAGACACTTGGTTACATGACGTCAGCAGTTCCATGAGTGTATTTTCTTGTATTTTTTAATTCCCTCTTTTTTTTTAACATTTCTAGGGATCTCAAGTGAGTCAAAGTGTCCTTTTCTCTCTCATACACATGAGGAGCTGCAAAACATGTCACAGAAGTTACATCTTTGAAGAGCCAGACACGAAAAACAGATCCTGCTCCAGCATTAAACATAAATTACACAGCACAAACCCTGAGCTCTCCCCTAGGGCTGGCACCTTGCTTTTCCTGTCTCCAAACAAAACACATCCAACTGTTGCTTGCACGTGCACTCTGTCATCCATTGTCCAGGAAAAGAAGAAAATTAAGTTGGGGGAGAAAGTATTCATTTAATAAATGAACAACAGAGAGAAGGAACCTGGTGAGAAATGCTAGCGTCAGATATGGGAAAATGAGAAGCCAAAAGGGAAGTATTGAGCAAAGTGCTTTGAGTGTCCAGGAGCAGCGAAGGAAAGTTGTGCAAGACCAGAAAGCAGGAAAAAACATGTAGTCTCTATGCGTGCATGTATTGGGAGAGGAAACAGATGATTGTAAGACACCCACACAAACTTTTGTCAAGAAGAAGGAGACTTTAACTCCTTAATTTTTTTTTTTTTTTTTTTTTTTGTAACTTTTCATTTCCCTTCCCCATTATGAGTTTCTGCATCTGTTTGACTGGATCACTCAGTCCAAAACCACAAACCTGAGTTCTTACACCTCACATCTGTGTATGTGACTCTTTTCTCATAGGTGCTGAGTGTACAACTTTCCCTAATGATAGGCAGAGGATGCAGATGTTCACTATCTGTAAAGCCATTGCTTTTCCAATTAAACTGAATGTAGGTGCTTACCTCTGAAAATTTAACCTAGGGGCTTTGATTCCAGCCCCCAATAAAATGGATACAGTGAAGAGGCTCTTCAGGACAGCAACAGTGAGGAAAAAAAAAAAACAAAACAGCTGGATTTATCACACCCTTCTTCACTTTTTAATTAGGGAAAAAATGGAGGAAAGACACTGGAAGTAAAATCAATTTGCTGCTCCCGATTTGGCTTTCTGTTTAGTGACAATTTGACTCCTAAGACCAAATTATCTCTGGGGAAATAATTTTACTTACCTTCAAGGCAATTTCTCCAGTAGATAAGTTGCTTACCTTTCTTTCTTGAGTCTGTGTGCTTCCCCCCTTTGTTCTCTGAACCTGGAAATATCTTTAATTTCAGGGCATTTCTCCATCAGCCCTTCAAATGAGATCTTCAAAGTGAGGAGCATTTTCTCTATACGACTAAGCTTCTCTCCGTACCTATAACAAGTTTTAAAGCAAATTAGAAATTACTTTAGCTGCAAAACACCAGGGAAAAGAGATTTTGGAATATGCAGCATTCTGATTAGAAGAAAGGGCAAGTGAGACACACTGACTGATTTGAAGTCTATGTGATAGGAAAAAAAATGACCTTTCATCAGACCCATAATTCATTAATACAGTTCCCCACCTCCCATCTGGAAGTCAGTCATATTGCTGGGTATATTGTGCATCAGCACGACTACTTAAGCACTCTTAACCCAAATCACAATAGAAAAATTGTCATTTATTTATGCTATTTTTTTTCTTTACTTTTCCAGGGCTTTAACTGTATTTGGAATTTATGTAAAAATAAATTTTGAGGATCCTGACTATGGGTTTAGTTGAATCTAAGCTGTTTGAAATTTATGTTCTACTTTTCTTTTTCAGCCCTGGTATTTCTTTGTAAGATATCCCACTGGGAAGTAACCAGAAAACCATTTCCCTTTTTTTTTTTGAGGATCTTAAAAGTCACATAAGAAAGATGAAATGACCATCAATAGTTCCCAGGGGGAAGACTGGAAATAGAGGAGATTCATGAGCAGTTCTTAATGCATCAGTTTCTCCCACACATTCAAAACCCACATGAAAATCAGAACCCACACAGTAAAAGCCCTTACGAGCTTGTGCACCACTTAAAAATTTAAACAGTCTTCTAATGGAAAAAGATAACCTATTAAAGGCAACAGTGCCCATCTACCAACATAATGTTCATGCTGCTCAGACTGCTGGGGCTCTCTATTTTGCTATTAAAGCCCTTTCTACTTTTTTCTTTTGTGTAGCACCAACCGAGATGGAAGCCTAACAAGGGTGTTGTTTCCCAGGAGGCATCTCCACTCCCTTGCTGGGGATGCCAGGGAACTGGGAGACACCCGCATGTAACTGCTAGGCAATGAGGATGAAATGCTGACAGTATGGTAAGATTAATAGGAGCTGATCCACTGGCATTGTCTTTCATATCTCTGCAGTCCTTTGCAATTTGTATTTGCTAATCAAATTTTCCACTTCCAATGTGATCAGCTCTCTTCTTCATTTTTTCTCTGACTAGCATCACCTCAAAGATAATCATGGACCAATCACTACCAAAAAACCTCTGGAAAGATGAAATCCACATCTCTACCCTGAGAAATCCTCTGAAGGAATACTCCCATCCACACCAAGGGGGTACACTGCTACTAGAGAGCAGTTGCTATAAGAGCAGCCCTCATCCTGCTGAAACATGACTTGAGAGACTGCAGGAACACTCGTCTCACCTGAACGTTCAGGACAGGATTTCTATGTGAACACATCCACCTTTCATTCCTGAGACAGGCTGAGAACTCACATATGGTGAGTTACTACGGCTCAAGTGGTGAGTAACTCTGTCTCAGTGGAGAGGCCGCACAGGACAGCTTGAGCCCATCCAAAATTCCTCTGCCACTGTTGAAAGGGAGAAGTCGTACACCCCCTATATCACTCTTAGACCTGCTCTCTTGCTTACCTTCCACCAGCTCTGGTGCTTGCTGGGAGCCTCTGGGAACTAATACAACCCAGTAATCCAGCAACAAATTATCTCAGTAAAAGCAATTGAGTTTTCTGCCAGGATAGGGGTGAAATTGATTCAGTAAAAAGTTTTACAAGCTGCTGAGTCAGCACAAGACTGCACAGCTGAGAGCAAGAGCAAGGGTAGGGAGGACAAGGAGGAAGAGGATCTCTCCCTCTCAGCAGATGGAAGTTGTTTGTAAGACTCAGCCATAACATGCAACTTCACTTTTGGGATCACGCAGATGTTGTCTCCTGTCACTACAAAGGCATCCAAGCAGAGTGGTGAGGAAGGAAGGGTAAAAATTCTTTGGAGTACACTCTGAGAGAAAAATGTGTGTAAATAGAGAGTGTCAAAACATCCATTTCTGTGGAAGAAAATTGCAGGATGAGTATTTCAGTAGAGAGGATATTTTAATCCTTTTTTTAATCCTTTTTTTTTTTTTTATCTGCTTAACATTAATCACAAACAAACATTTGGCACAAAGGATAGCCTTGTTAATGATTCAGTGCCTTGGTTCTTCCAGTGAGAGGAAGCACGGAAACCCAGCATTTACAGGATGGATAACAAGCTGTTAAACAATAACTGGGAAAACTCCTAACCCTTCTAGGGAGGAACAGAAAAATAAAAGGGAAAGGGAGAGAGAAAGGGAAGAGAAAGAAATAGATCATTATACACCACAAAAAAAGATCATAAATTTCCTTTTTTTTTTAGTTCTTTGCAGGTGCCTTTTCAAGTAAAGGATGTGACTTTTAAAAACCCTGTTAACAGCACTGCTTTGCACTTTTAATAAAGACTTCTTAAAGACATTAACTGCCATGTAGCCCACAGCTTTTTCCTATGGGGGAGACACAAAATGGCTGTTCTGGCAGCAATTACTGCTCTCTCAGCCAAACATCTCCCCCTGTAACCAGGCATAGCTGAGTGCTTGCCCAAGAGCACTGCTGACAGGGCTCCACTTGTCAGTGTAACTGGTGAGGCATCAATGACCAACAGCTGCTATCACCACACCAATGAAGTCCTCAAAAGTCACTCCCAACCTGGGAAACAGGCCTGTGAGGGTAGAAATTTCATGGTCCAACAGTATACACCAACCCCTACTCAGGAAAAAATCACCACAGTAACAGCTCAGAAACATCACTCTGCATACATACTTCATGGGTTTATATCATTACATGATCTCCTCCTCTCATGTACCAAAGATGAGACCTGCAACACAATCACACAAAGTGCCCATGGTGGCCTGCAGGTATTTATTATTTACTGTCATCTCAGGAGGTCCACGCTAAAAGCAGCCTGGGAAAGCAGGCTATGTTTTATCCACCACATGATCCAGTTTCCAGCAGCTCTGTCAAGCACTTCTGTCATGAGCGACAGGGCTGAATAATGTTCAGTGAAGTAGGTGATGAGTTACGTGAAACTATCTTCCAGAGGAAATTAATTTCCACAGAGAGGCTCTGGCTACTTGAACTTTGTTTTAAAAAGCTGTGGTTTATTGCAGTCTAAGTTAATGAAGAAAGGTAGCTGGCAGGCTGCTGCACCGTCTGTGTTCTCTCTCAGCCACCTTTCTTCCAGCAGCAGAAGCGTTATAGGAACATCCACTGAAATGAGCTTCCATTTGCACTCATTTTACAGTTTCTCTCCCTACTGCCACATCTACTGCTCTACTATTGCCATGAGAAATAATCAAACCTACTTTTAATACAATGCTGTGCACATGGCATGTCTGCCAAGACCATTCTTGAGCAGAACTGATTGCAAGAAGTACTGCATGCTTAGTCTTCTGCCTGGGAACCTAGGTAGGGGATAACATCTGTGTAATGCCCACCACTCCTTATGGGCACCTGATCTCCAAAAAAATCTATTTTTCTGCTTTTATTCTGCCAGACTTACCACAGTGGTTCTCCCTCCAGGGTTTCCATCTCTCTGCCCTGTGCTTGACCTAGTCTTAGCATGCTGGAAGATTTTGGAGGCCCTCAGCTGAGACCTTAGTCCAGATAGTAGAATAAAGGTAGTATGAAGTCCATCAATATGAAAAATATATTCATTTTACATCCATGCTACAAAATTTACCCTAAAATTTAGGATAAACTACTTTATGGAACTTGTGTAGACTAAGTACCGCATTCACATACAGGTAGGTTACTGCTTCTAATAGCACTTACCTTAAACATCTCAGTTACAATGTCTGTTAGCTCTCAACGTGTTCAAAAGTATGACTTTCTACATTTCAAAGACGTGGGAAAATGTGGGAAAAATGCAAAAGAATCTTTTACTGTGGAGCGGCTGCTATTCCACACTGTTAATCTTAGCACAGAAAACCAGGCACACTTATCTCTGCTTGGGATCCTTTGCATGAATATTGCTGGAAAACACACTTTGATGTGATCGGATGCTTCATAGTAGTTCCTCACCAAACGTATCAGGAAACAGCAAATGGGTTGAAGCAAAGACTTCACAAGATGGGATTTCCTTGTGATATTTTCTATTGTTATTTTGAAGAAAAATTATGAAAACCATGAAAAAGTTGAAGGTGCTTTAGTTTACATGTCTCTGAGACACCATGTGTTTGCAAGGAATCAGGTAAAAGCATGTGAAAACTGTAAAAAGAATTTTAAAAAGCAATGCTCAAAAATAAGCTGTTTAGGCATACTCCTTAGCCTAGACACAGTCACAGGCAAGAATGAAAGGGATCTCCCACCTACCATTTGGCTGCCCCAGGAAACGTAGATACAAGACTAACAACTCCTCAGTCTTTACCTATCTTTACCCTACTCTTTCATACAGTATTTTACATGTTTGGCTTGATGCCATCAAAATGTCCCACGTACTTCACTAGCTGAAAATCTTCTCAATAGCATAATGGTGGGGTTTCCTACAATAAAACCCAAATGTGCAGTGCTTTCCTTAACATTTCTATATCTTCTGATCAGTATTAAACTCAGCCATGTCTGATTCATTGGGAATGCATACCCAGCAGTCTCAGCAGTACTTGTCAGCCATTAGCATTCAAAATTAATGACTCAGTGCCTCATCAGACTTAGAAATAGAACATTTTTTTAAACAATTATGAATTCTGAGGAGATTTATTTATCTTCAGATTTTTGACGCTGACGAATTTCAGTTCTCAAACTCTTCTTCATAGCCACCAACCTCAGAATCCTACTTTTTAAAAATAGATACATGAAAGTCACATGAAATAACATGGCTCCAGAAGTCCATGCTACATAGTCAAAATAAACGCATGAAGCTTGATAGCTTTGTTTATTTGTTAACTTCACAAGCTTTGTAGACAATCTAAAGCAGAGTGTCAGGATCAGACATAGGCAGTCCTTGATTTCTGGAGAGACAAGAGGCAGCAGCTGGGTGAGAGATCCCTGTCCTCAGGGGTAGGGGAAGCAGCAGGTAAGAACGGAACTGCAACTCTTCACATGAGCACTCCACAGAGGTGCAGGGGACGAGCTGCACCTTTTGCAGCTACGGCATGAAGTCAAGAAGCAATACACTTGGTCCCTAAATTTCAATTGCAATGAAATCAGAAGCAACAGCCAGAAGTCTCTAAGTGAGGAACAAAATCTTGGTTGTCATCTTCGAGTCTAGGAAGTGGAAATGTGCACACAGACCCAAGTCTTGATGTCCCACAAAACGCACCAGATGCGCAGGTAGTAACACTCTACCACATAAAAACTAACTTCATATCTTGGGAAACCTCATGGTTCTATTCTTCCAAGAATATATTCATGACAAATAATTTATTCCTGCTCTAAGCTGCTAAAAAGCCAGAGGGTAGGGGACATCAAAACTTGGTTTATATAACAAAAAAAGAGTTTTCCTTTTCCATTCCCCTTCTAACTAGAAACATCTGACCAGTGTTGATCAAACTAGACTATATTTACTTCCAAGAAAAAGATCACGTTAGAATTTCCCTGGCAGCATAAATGGTCTCAGAAAAATGTGCAAGTGACAAAAACAAAGTAAAAACCTGAAAAGACACAGAGAACTAAAATCAAAATGTTTACGTGACTTCAGCCTTCAAAGTTTTTCCTTTCTTTCTGCAGGTACATCTCAATTCTCTCAGCATTTCACTACAATTGCCACTAAGCTGGGATCTGTTCTGTGGGAGAATGGTGTCATGGCAAAGATGATTCCTAAGACTCTGACATCTGATGAGAGAAGAAGTGCTAATCTCCAGATCTAATGGGGACTAGGCTGTAGTCCTGCTGCCTGTCTTCTTTGTCTACAGAACAGTGGTGGCAAGACAACTCGCAAGAGACAACTCAATTCCAGCTGGACACTGTAGCCAGGTGGGGTGCTAAGACAAAAATACTAAAATAGCAGCCCCAAGTAAAGGAGTGAATGAAAACCCTGCTGCTACCCTGGATAGATCAGAGGGTCTTCTCTGTCAGAAGGAGGTAAAAGCTCACTGCGTGCAGGCATGTGCACAGTCATCAGAAGTAAATATATGTCCTAAAAATAAATCCCCTCTCATAATTAAACTCAGCAAAAGTTCTCGTGTGTGTCTGTGTGCTTATCTGCATAATCTTACCTGCATTTCTGTGCTGTACATGAACTCTGGTCTGCGCAACAGGGGCAGGTCACACGGATAAAATCCCTGACATTTTGTAGCTCCTTTTAAAAGTCTGCAACCACACAGGGACGGTGACAGCTGCTGGCCTGCCAACCCTGAAGCAGCGCATTGTTGCAGCTCAGAGCAGCTGTGGCACAGTGGGCAGTGCTGCGTGTGTCCCCCATGCCAGCCCGATGCAAAGGGACCGCAGCGGGGGGCAGTCAGACTTAGAGCCGGTGCCTTTTTAGCTTCTCTGCTGAAAGGTGCCAAGTTCGCAGCCATTGATTAATTTTATGCAGGGTCTCCCCCCCGGGCAGGGGCAGGAGCCACCACCTCATGTCACCAGCTGGTGAGCAGGCACCACAGATTTGTACCAACAGTCAAGAAGTGCAAAGGCAGATTCTGCTCTCCACTCCATGGGTAGAGGAGGGCTCTGATCTGCAAAGCAGCCTCAGCCTGTCCCTCTGATTCAAGCAGTTCAGAGCCTTTTCCGAGCAGACAAATGTTTCATTTGCATTTCCCTTTCCCACATCGGGTACTGGGAACATATCACTGACGGCAATCACACAGGCTGTACATCACGCAGCACTTCCGAGATCGCTTTTTGTGTGTTTCACAATAAAAATACTATGAAAATCCACAGGGGCACAGGTCATCCTCCAAGTTGCAATGTTTGCCAAGTGAAAAGAAACATGCAAGGCCTAATCTTGTATCATCCAGGGCAGCTTTGACTGCATGCTGGAAGCTTCCTCAGCACAGTAATTGGTAACACTTGAGTTTTTTTACAAAGTGTTGAAACTGCAGTTTAAGTGAAACACATCTGCTAGCAAAGCCATTTTTGAAAATACAGTATATATTACAGAGCCAGAATATACTGCCATTATGCCACTGCCCTTCTTTGAAAGGTGGGTAAAAAAAAGGGTCAGACTTCCTGATCTAGCAAGCCAGCCACATAGCAAAAATCTTCATTTACCACATACTGGTCTCTTACTGCTTGCTCTGCCTCCCCCAGCCAGGACCTCATCCTCAAACACCTTCCACGTCTGAGCGCCTGGATCCCAAACCTCTCTGCATCTGAGAGCTTGGAGTACCCCAGCCCTGCCACAGCTCTTAGCTGAGGTGCTGCCTGTCCCTCCAAAAGCAGGCAGAGGAGCCATGCTTTGCTCTCTCACACAGAAGAAAGCTCCTGTGCTCCACAGAAGAGCCGCGCTTCAATGATTTGCAATCCCCAGGAAGCCCAGAAGCAGCTTCTTGTCCACCTCTGGGCTGGATACCATTAAAAATAGACATGGACCATGCCCCATCTTGTCTTTGCAATGCACAGGTTTGATTTTTGCTATCTTTCCATTTGCCTCCAACTCAGAAATCATCCCATCACTTTGAAAGCTAAAGGACTGTGAAAGAGTTTGTCCCTCCTAATCCCCTAATATCACCTGTGAACAGCTAGTTGGAAAGGAATCAAAGAAAATGAGATATCCTGGGCCTGGGAACCTGTGTCTGGAGGGCAAACCAAGCAAGCTGCTTCTCAAAGGGCCCCTTTGCATGCAAGTTTGAAAAGATGTGGCTGAAAATCAGCATAGGCAAAGGAATCTTTTTTCAGCATAGTCCTTCAGTTGTGGAGGAGTAAAGATACACTTTCAGAAGAACCGTTGTGGCTTAATCTTCCTAAATACCATTTCACAGGAGGCCAAGAACCCTGCATTTTTAAGAAGATTTCATAGACTGTTTATCTTAATATAATCTCCCACAAACATTTATGGGGAGAGTTTTATTTAATGCAGTCTGCGATCTGTAAAAACACCACTACAGTATTAGGCTAACCAAGCTTCTGAGCCGAACTGGAAGTCGTGTGGGAGCTTTATTTGGGATATTAAAGTAACACAGTTCAATATATGATTTTATTTGCAGTAGACTGCTGGGAATTAGAGATTAGTCATATGGGGATTTTAACAGTTGTGTAGTTATGGGAGGCTGACTCAATGGTTTTCATCTTGTAAAATGTCACCCAACAGTCTTGTTACTTCAGATTACAAGATTAAGAAGTTAAAGACTTAAATTCCCAAAGAAAGGCTAGAATTTTGGGGTGGGAGGCCAAGAGAAGAGCACAGAAGGAGAGAGGAAAGGTATCTGCAAACACAGTTCCACACTCTTCTCACAAGTAACTAGAAGAATGGCACTAGTGCTTCCAAATTTAATTTTCTCTCCATGACCCTGTGTCAGATTCATTCAGTTCACAAGTCGATTTCGTATTATTAATTGTCAGCCTTGAAAACTCCACTTGGGATCCACAAATCAAGTTGTGTCTCTTTATGCCTCCTAAATCACCAGTAATGAAGATTCTACCCTTTGTAATTTACCTGTCAGTGCTTTGGAGATCCAGACTGAAATCCATCTTACTCACCCCTCCAGTGCCTGTGTATGCTGGCTCTGGATCTTTTCTGAAGAAGCGCTGTTGTTTCAATGCGGAGGAGACCAAGACAGACATATCCCAGGCTGCCTCACTTTCTCTGCTCTATATGTTGTATGCATATTGCTGGGATGCTCACAGAATCTGTAAAAGATATGTCTTAAAATACTGGAAAAGATGCGCTAAGTGAAGGATCGGATATGATTACCCACTGCTCTGCTCTCATCTATATGTTGACTATCTCAGTAGCAGAACAGGCAGAGGATGAAAACAGAAAAGGATGAGGACAACTTGACCACCATAGTACAGTTTCAATATACCCTACATTCACTAGGTTTTATTTCATGTGCACACAAGAATCCAGGTTTCTGTGACATCCAAATTCTTGGCCTTTTACCACCAGTATCAATAACTACTATTTGTTATTAGCAGAGAGCACTTGTCCTATTAGCAGTCCATCCTTCTTCACATTCTAGGCTTGGTATTGATTTCATTTACACAATCATACAGTCTATTTAAGCTTGTACTTTTAGGAAAGCGATAGTGCTTTACATTAGGAAGTGTCACTTGCTAGATTCACATATGGCAATTGCATGGTGAGTTGAAAAAGAAGCAATCAAGGGCTGTGCGTGGGAGTTCCTGATTTGTGCCTCGGAGTTACTGCCTCTCTGCCAGGTATAAAGGCAGAGACAGAACAAACTCTTCTAGCAAAAATAACGCTATTTTTGACTGCTCGCACATAACCAAGATCAGGGATCAGATTTCTTATGTCTGTCATGCTACCCTATTAGCCAACTCCAGACTGTGTGTTGAAGCCTGTATTTTACTGCCTGCAGTCCAGTTTCTGGTAATCGTTCTGCCCCAGAATGAGAGTTCAGATGGGCAGAAATTATTTGATCCCAGAACCTTCATATTTACCCCCCCAAACATGAAACCAACTCCAAAATCCATATATCAATCATAAGCTTAAAATTTTTTCTCATACCATTTCAGAGGATGGAAGAATGCCAATGGTCCATGATTTTCACTCCATTCATTCATCAAATTCTTGGGATGGTGGAGCCAGGAAGAAGAAAATCACTGCATAGTCCTTAAACAAATGGCATAGAAAACTACAACTTGTTAAGAAAAGTTAGCTATCTAAGACTTAAACAAATATTGAATGTAGTCCATTCTCTAATGAACCAAGACTCTCCTTACAAAAACACTTTCTTCTTCGCAAGTTGCTTGAAAGAGAACCTTATACAGGATGTTTAAACAGTCGCAGAACTGAAGCCTTATATAGGTTCTTATGATCTTAGCTGTATCACATTTTTACCCTGCCCTTAGTTCCAATTTACAGGGGTCTAAAAGAGCCACTGTAATTGATTAAGCAGAGCAATCCTGATGTAACTTTAATCTCAGGAATTCCCTAAACACCTGATTGTGGGATGCAGGAGATGTATGTCAGGGTAGGCATCAATCTCTGACACACCGTGGCAGTTTTCATTTTCTTACAGTCTTTTCAAACAGGTACGGTTATGATGCTACTCTTCCTCTGGGAGACTGACTGAGCAAATACACCTCATCCAGTAGTGTTTTAGTCTTTCTCCCTTGCTCTTCAAAGCTTTAGCTTAAGAACTCACACTGTGTAAAATAGTAGTTTTGCTGTCACAGGTAGAGACAGCTTACTACCTGGAATAACCAAGTGGGTTACCCAGTGATGCCAGTAACCGCTCCTAGAGGGACAAAGAATAATAATATCTTATTCACCCTTTGAGAAGAATAACCCATCCTTAACCTCCTGATTTCCACGTACTAAATGCCTTAATCATTGCTGAACTACCATCAAAGTAATTACCTTCATCCATGTCATCATTTTAACTCCTTTTAAACATTTGGTCTTGCCCACACGCTGTGGCAATGAGTTCCACTGCTTATAAATCACTGTGAGGAGAGTTCTTCCTTGAAGACCTTTAAACCTGTTCCTCGCCCAGTGAATTTCACCAGGTATTCTTGCATTGAGGCAGCCCATAGCAGTTGCTTGCTCACTTTCTCCATGCCGTTCACAGCAGACCTCCATGGCACCCCTCAACTGTCTCCCCACAGTCACCTTTTTTCCTAGTCTGGAAATGTGACTTACTCTCATGCTATAAAAGCTATGGCATCTATCATCCTTCTTGCCATTTTCTGAGCATTTTCCAGTCCTACTGCATCCTATTTGAGATGGTGTGATCAGAACTACATAGATTTATGTAGGGACATAACGTTAGAGCTCCGTTCCTTTTCTGATCATGTCTAGCCTTCCATCACAAGGTCATGAGGGAACTGAAACAATAGCTTTTATAATGCAGAGGTAGCATCTTCTGTGCCCCAGATGAAACAGCTTTGGTTACAGGGGATTCCAGGCTCAGATGAATGAGACGATGCCACCAATAAAACCAAAAAAATAAAATGAAATAAAATGAGGCAGTCAGGTTAGAATTTATTTTAAAAGAAGAGATAGTGAGATAATAAAAAAGAAAAATGTATGCAAGCTTTCCTAGCACAGTGTTTTGGATGGGTGAAAAAAAAAAATCATATTTTATTTTCAAGCTGTGGTTTGAAAAAGTGTCACTGAGGAAACCATACCAGAAATTTAGGATATGTCTATGCTGCACAATGCTAATTTACCCAGCTGAGCTCTGGGCTAATGCAGCTATATTGCTTACAGTACTTACAGCTAACTAGTTTAGAGCTCTCTCTGAAATCTCTTCACCAAATTGCACTGTGCAATGGAGAAATAGACTTTTTTTAGTCTTCAGCACTGCAGGGCACCTTGAAAAGGCAGGTATCACACTACTATCTCCTTTATACCAGTAGAATAGTGGCTGTGGCACCCTTGCAGACATGGGGTGTTAAATATACCCTTCAGAAAGACCCCAGCCAGGACAACCTATGCAGGTTAAATGTGCATAGATGAATACGCCTACAAATTTCAACAGAAGTGCTCTCATGCACAAAGCTAAATCCAGGCATATGGGTCTTTTGCAGCAGTAGGGCCTAAAATTGGTAACCCCCCCACGCAATGAAAACTAGCTGTTCAACAGAGCCTGTGCAAGATATTATGCTATCGGGGTGACAGTGCCGAACACAAATGGGTGCTACACCCTGGATACAGCACTTACCACACACTTGAATCAACCTTACTCACAACATAAGAGCTGGA
Organism: Strix uralensis; assembly: GCF_047716275.1. Lineage (NCBI taxonomy): Eukaryota > Metazoa > Chordata > Aves > Strigiformes > Strigidae > Strix > Strix uralensis. Next base: position 79,874,823 of record NC_133972.1, on the reverse strand, counting down.
CTGTCTTGCACAGTCAAAAATGCATCTGGAACAGGGGGACTTACTGTGTTAACTCTGATCTAGAGAGAAAGGTTTTTTCTGCCTATAACAACAGAGCAACACCAACTTGTACACAGAGGGTTGGTGCTTGCTGAGGGCCAAGGTCTTCCTCCGGAGAGGAATCCCACAGTGTTACAGCCTGGTTGCTGCTTTTGCCTAAAGTCCTTGGCCACAAGCAAGCCCATAGAGGCAGCTGCACCTGCCTTGTGCAGAGTCATCCAGTGCACCCTCAAACCCACAAGGCACGGAAAACCTCAGGCTGCTGAGTCCCCTCTGAGTGCAGTGACACTCAGCGCTGAGCAGTGCTTGGAGGGCATGGACCTAAACATTTCCAAGTGGCTCTTCCTTGAAACAGGCACAGAATAATCACACCTCCTGGACAATGGAGTAGCTATCCCACAGGCTGGTCCGGGAGAAATGCCGTATTAAGTTAACAGCTACCCATGACACACAAAACTGACATGATGGCTGATGTATTTTTGGCCTGATTCCTGTCTGTCAGCTCCCTTTAGTGAATTTTCTCCTTGGCTAATTTTAACCAAATTTGAAAGAAGGGCTGGAATCTCACAGATAATTATATTTTTATAAGTTTCAGGGATCTGGCAGCTGGAGAGAGAAGAAAGACCAAAATTAGTGCTTTCCATTAAGGGAAAGCAGACAAAACTCAGATGCTATATATTCCAGCAAGGCTGAAACAGCCAACAAACTCATACACATTCAGCAGCAGATTAGCATTGCCGGCCTTTGCTCTTGCCAGAGCTGATAGTTTTGCACTGGTATATGGTTTAGGACACAAACTCATATGCATCCAGGTTTAATTAGTTCTGCTATTCTCATAACAGTTTCTATTATTTTGTTGAGGTATTGGTAATAGCAGAGCATCTACTGAAATAAGGATGATTTGTGAAGGAACAGTCAAACCCCTCTATTTTGTTGTAGAAAAAAATATAATGATGACATCTCAGCAATGACTTTTATTCTTATCAGTCTGTTTGCCAACTTTAAATCCTACCGTTATTAGAAAGTAAGATTGGACAGTGAATTTTGTAATTATTAGAAAAGGAATTCAAAGCATCTCAGGCCAATCTTCTCTTATGTGTCAAATTAAGGGAAACTGTGTTTTGCCTTTAAATTAAAAAGAAAAACAATTCTTGAGAAATAAAAATGTCATTGTTCAAGGAAGAGTAATAAAGTATGAATGCTTCTCCTTCAGCTGACTGTCTTTGCAAATGAGCAAGAACACTGAAGTCAATAAATTGCCATTACCGAAGCTTCATAAATCCTCAGTGGTTGGATTCTACCACATAGTTTAAGTTACAAGACCTCAGAAGAGGCTAAGAAAGATTCATTTGGTGTATTTATAGGCAGAGGCAAGGTCTCCAAACTTTTTCAGTTGTTATTTGCAGCGTCAACATGGAAAAAGTTGCTCATCACAGAAACTGCTGGTTCTAAAACACAGCTCTCTGCATGTGAAATCATAAATAAAGGCCTATAGTTACTCAGTAGAATGAGAGGTTTCACCTGCTTATTATCAAGTGCAACTTTGCTAGCAGATTATCTGCAAAAGGTAACAAAAAATAGCAACACAAAATTCAGTTAAAAGTTAAACACTGGGACAGTTGATCAAAACAGGAGGTAAAATATGACCATATGTGCTCTAAATTGCATGAATCTTACAGGGAGCTATCCAAGGATCAGTGACCACAGATGGGTTCCTCCCATAGGGATTTGGCCCCTACATGGAACAACATGCAGAACTGTAAAGGATATATAATAGTCCAGAGTCTGAAAGGGGAAAAAAATCAGAAAAAGTAAACAGAATGTCTAGTCTACACTACAAAATTAAATGACTGCTGAAAAAGCACTTTGTGCCTTGTGGAAAACAAGTCTAAGCTTGTCTTCATTGCCCTATGACTATAGTGTGGAGAAAATGTCTACATTTGGGTATAGCACCCTGAAAAAAATCTGGAAGTCTAGATCTCGATAACTATGAGTGAAATTTGGGTTTCTAGGTACCTCAACCTCCTTAAATTTAGAGCCTGTGCCACTTACATGCTTCTGATGATTTTTACTCCTTCACTCCCCTTGAGTGAAGTAAACTCAACACGCTGGGGACTGTCTTATATGTCTGTCTCCTTAACGGATCCCAAAATACAAACAATAGTTCGCCATCCATTTCTAGAACAAAAAGAGAGACCTCCATGGCAATGGACAAATGAGAGAAATCCACCATGACTGAGCTCAGAGCCAGACCAGAGCAGGACAGGGGCTGTAGGAAAGCTGTTAATTAAACATTGCTTCTGTTATTAATAGGCTGATGGAGGGCATCATTATCAAAGGGAAACATGCATCAGTTCAGACAAGCTGTTTCTTGTACTTGCTTAGTTAACAAGGAAGCCATTTGAGTATGTCAGATTAAGATTACTATTATATGCTCTCATGGGGAGTCCTTGAAAGTAACCTATGAGTTTAACAACACACAGTATATGAGAGCATTCAGAGCACAGCTTCTACTGTTCCCATGTCTTTGAACAGCACTTGGTGACCTTGAATATTCTGAGCAGGGACACAGGAGGGCTGTATTAAGAAGGAATTATTAAATATTGATTTATTTTTTTTCTGGCATTGGGTATCAAGATAAATGCCAGAAATTCATCTATCCTGTTGAAGCTGACCCAGAAAAAGTGTTTCATCAAGTTCAAGTCCATAGAAAAGGAGACAGGGACAAAGAAGCAAGAAACTTTTCCATCTAATCAAAAAACTAGCTAGTCTTTGTCAGCATTTGGAGCAGACGCTTCCAAAAAGCTCCTGCAACTGGTGTTAACTCAGACACAGTTAACCACACTGTTCTTCTACACTCCCATCACAGATCCATTCACTCATGAAAACTCATGAAAGTGGCCCTAATACTGACAGCACAAAAAGTCTGGCAAAGGGGACTTTGCAAGTGCTTTCACAGTGCTCAGGAACTTTGCCGATTCAAAACCTGGCAGTTGTCTGGCTTCCCACAGGGTGCAGGCCATAATCTTTCAGCCAGGAATTCCTGGGTCAAACTCAGTAACTTGTGGCACCTTTCTGCTAAACTGACATACGCTGCAATGTTCCCAGCTCGCAGCAGCTTCTGCAAAGAAGTTTCAAAATTAACATATCTTTGCATGAGATCTCAAACAGAAATCCTGAACTTGCTTATTTTACTGACTGCTAACAAGAGAGTGCCCTTCAGCGATTGTTTCTCTCATTCACTTCAAATTAACAAAAAACCGCCATGTTTCCTCCAGAGTTCAGCTCTGGATTTTAAGGCCAGCATGACTTTGTCCAGAACTGGATGAGTTCCAGGGCTGAGGGCAAGAAGGGTGCCAGCACTTGTGATTGCATTGAAGCTCAGCTGCAACTCGAACTAGGATACAGTCTTCCTGGCACCTCCAGTGCTACAGGATCCACTTTACAAAGGGAAACTGGAGGACATTGTAATGACTTATTCAAGCCGTAGTCAGGTTGCTCACAGTTCTCTGCTGACAATGCAACATACTCCTTTGAACTAGGGCTTCAGCTTACCGATGTTTTTCCAGAAAATTTGGAACAATTGACCTCTTTGGAAGAGTCATAGACCAAAGATGTTGTGCAGTTTTTGTCCTTGGAGGTTTTAAGAACCCAACTGAGTAAAGTCCTGAGCAACCTCGTCTAACCTCACTGTCTATCTTACTTTGAGCAAGAGGTTGGACTACAGAGCTCCCAAGATCAATTCCAACCTGAATTATCCTTTGATACTGTGAAAACATGGAAAACTTGTGGATAAACAGTCTTCTGCTATTTTTTTTTTCTCCCATGGTATAAAAGATGAGAATTTTTCAAAACAAAGGAAAATTGCTATTTGCCCTATGTCCTATTCAGATATGCTGGTATGGACTAAACAGCATTTGGCTGATCCAAAGCATGGATCCTCATTTCAACCTCTTGAGACCCAAGCCAAGTTCTCTGTTTTATTTTAAATGCTGACATAGCAGTTATTTGCAGTCTATTTAAGCCTGGTGGCCTGAAACTTTAGGGGGAGTGGGGGGGGTGGGGAAGAGAGGAGAGAGTTCATCAATGACATCTGTTGGTGAAAAGAGAGAAGAACCCTTCCTCACAAGTCCCTTAGTAAGACTTGCCATAGGAAGAAACTTTCCATGAGAATCTGTTGAGGAGCACAGGGAAATACCTGGAAAGCACTGTGGTGACATAGGCCTAATTTTCATGTGTGTTTTCTACCATTTCAGACTTTTCATTAAAGCAGATGTTTTCAGCTGCAGATGGGTCTAATGGCCATTTTTACATACAGGAAAATACAGGCAAAGACAAAGTTCATTGTGCATGAGGTGAGGAGTAGCAGTCTGCAAAGTTGTGGCAGAGCTGCTCGTGGTATGGAGAGTCCTGAGGGATTTTTGTTTCTGAAAGGGGGCAAAAAGATGCTTACTTGGAAGTCTTTCTGGTGCATTACAGAGGCAGTACAGATTGTGTAAGACACTTGCTGAAACTCTTACACGAAATCATGGAACCACAGAATAATTTAAGTACAAAAGGACCTCTGGAGATCATCTAGTCCAACTTCCAAAGTTGAATACCTCCAAAGACAAGATCCCACAGTGCTTCTGGGCAATTTATTCCAGTGTTTGACTACCTTGCCTGTGAAGATTTTCTTCCTTGTATCTAGGTGTAATTTCTAAGCTATGACTTGTGTCTGTTGCCTCTCATCCTTCCTCTGATTCTTGTATGTCATAAGCTCCAATCCCCTACATGTCTTAGTAGGCTCACTCCAACTTGACAATACTCTTCCTGTGCTAGGGACTCAGAACTGGGCACAGTACTCCAGACATGGCCTAACAAGTGCCACACAAAGGAATATAACCCTCCCTTGACCTGATGGATAAGATTCTGCTAACACAGCTCAGCCTGCAGTTGGTCTTCAGTGTCACCAAAAGCAGGGCTGCCAGAGATAGAAGTAGCAAAGTGGTTCTGCATGGGCTGGTGACAGGAAGAGAAACAGAGGGATCTCCACCCCACCCCCCCTCCATCCTGGCTCCATGTTTCTTTGGGGTTCTTACCATGACCACTGTCCTGGAAACAGCCGAGAACAGTGTGAGGGCTCAGGCCTGTTTTCACTGAGGTCTGAAACACATTTGATGGCTCTCATGGTCCAGGCTTCCTTAAGAGATGGGCAAGCAAAAACATCAGCTGGCAGATGGACTGACAGATCATACAGCATCCATGTCTGGTGAGAAAAGTGACTAATGGAGGACACGGACTGGTATAGCATCTACTTTTTAAGTAAAAAAGTAAAGTCTGCTATATTTACTCTTTTGTGCAATATCTGAACTTACTTAACTCATGGCTGCAGTACTGTAAAATCATAGTGTGAAAAACTGGGAAATGTCAGCTATGCTGTTGAGAAAACCTACCCTGAATCAAAATTTAGACGCTCTGCCTCAAATAGCAATTTCCATTGTAATTGCTCTCCCTTCACCAAGTTTCTCTAGAACGGTAATAATTCTTTCTTCTCCTAGAGCATAATAGAAGTTCATTCATTTGCCCTCCACTTTGGAAACTAAGCAAGTGTTATTAAAAATGACCACTTTTGTTCCTTCTTCAGGTACAGTTTCTGTCACTTGTATTTGTAGTAAGTCATGTTTTGCCCTATGACTAGTCCTGTTTATTTCTGGGATGACAGAAGTGGCAAATTTTGGCCCATAATATCTGTGTGCATCAGAAAGAGAGAGTGAAAGAGAGACAGTGAGAAGTGATTAGAGTACCATGTATTCTCAGTAACCACCCACATATGCCTGTACCCCCACAGAACTCTTACTCTATAAAAAGTTATTAATTATATTTCAAAGATCTACAGGTTAATCGAGCTGTTTTGGAAGAACTGGGTACAGAATCAGTTTCATTCTGTCATTACAATTGGTCAAATTAAAAATCCAATTATATTTTTTAAAAAAATCTACTAAGAAGCCCAATAAAGACTATGATGGAGTCTAGGACGCCCTCACATTTTTTTCCACACTGCCTTTTATTACATTTCATGAATATTGGCAATGAGTTCCTATACACCTAACTTCCAGACAATATCCTCCTTTTACAAGCTGGCCTGTCCTTCAGCAGTTTTCAGTGAGCACTTTGTACCACAGGGTACCAGCCCAAAAAAAATGTGAAGATGTTAATCAAGTTTAAAGAGAAAAGAAACACAAATTAAAACCTTTCAAAACCTACTCAAAAGAGTAGAGATGAAGCACAGAGGGGTTTAAAGGAGTCAAAAAGGTTGATTTTCCAAGACATATTAGCAAAGCTTCTGGCAGGACAGAGATTAAAGTTCCCAGTCACAAGAAGTCCATCCCAGTCTAACCCTACTTCTATGGCAAATGTTCCTACTGTCCAATCTGTGTTTGGGCCCTTTCTGGGGGGAGCCAGCCCCAGAAACCAAAGGTCAGCTATGACATTGTACCTGGGATAACCAGAACTCTCCTGGGGGTGCTTCCAGAAAGTATGTCAAAACATTAAATAAGAAAAAACATACTGTTAATATATATACACACACAGAGGCAGACTTGAATAACACAGTAGTGGACCGTCCATGCTATAGAAACTTCACAGAATCTTAAAAACAAAACAAAAAAATACCCCAAAGTAAAACCCCCACCAATCATTAAGATTAAAGCTCCTTCCAGGCAGTTTGGTGCTTGGTGCCACTTCATGTACCATGAATTCATACCAGACCCCTTTGAACAGCAGTGACTAGACAGTGTCACCAGCACAAAACTCTTGCTTATTCCCAAAAAAGCCAACATACTGGGGAAAGCAATGCTAAGTCCACATCTGCCCAGTTTCCAGATCCTGTTGCTCTTTTGCAGCGTACGGCAAGAACTTCACACAAAGCAGGGCACCCAGCCAGGTTTGCAGGACCTTACTTATGGTGCAGCATGGGATGGCCTGTTGCATAAGCACATGCTGTGCCAGACAAACTGCAATATTAAGAGCTGCATGAACTGTGTAACGTAGAGCAAGCTGAGATGGAAAAGTGAAAAGAAAAGGAGACTCTCTCATTTTCCGCCCTCAGAAGAGTTGTGGAGCCTACTTCCAAACTACCAACCTTTCTCCTCTGCATCTGTCAAGATGACCCCCTACTTCCCCAATAGCTACCGAATTTGATATATTCATAGCTTCTCTCCTTTACTCTGAGGCACCAGATGACCAGCCAGCAGTAAATGAAGAGCAGGCACATTTTGCAGCCCATCCCTGTGGTCTGGGCAGCAGAGAGAAGCTTCTGAGCATGCAGGAAAACAGATGACTTCCAGGTACGCGTGGTTTCCTTTCCCTTTTCTGGTCTGACATAGTTACAATAACCTTTGTTACTGGCAGACCCCCAGAGCTCGACTTCAGGACCACCAAAGAGAAGGCTGAAGAAGCTTGGATGGTTATAGGACCTCTTTGGTTGGATTATTTTGTCATTAGTGAAACACAGCATGCCCTAACACTCTCCATAGCACTAGTTATCAGTGAGACATCATTCACCATGAAAGCCACACAGTCCAGAAAATCCAGGAGTTCAATACAAAGTGTTTTACAGTGGCATAAACAACATCGTAACATGAGAACACCTTCCCACTGGCTTTTCCCCAGTCAGCAGGTGAGGCGGGAGGCACTGCCACCAGCACATCTGCACCATCCAGCTGGGACTTTCTGCTGCCACTCCACTGTCATGGTACAACACCATCCTCCCTCTCAGCTGGCAGCTACTGTGTAAACTACCTTTACAGACCCCTGCTGTCAACCTTGGTACTCTATCCTAGCTTCCGTTTTCCCTAGTTGGCTCAGCAATAAAATACCTAATGATGCTGGTGCCTGAATCATCACTGGACTCTGAGACAAATGGCTTGGGTCTCCCTCTGCAGAACTATTGCTCCAGGCTCTTTGCAGTCTCCAGCAGGCATTAACACCAGCATGCGTCCACTGCACACTGTGCCCTGCTTCCACAAGGATGTTTTGCAGCAAGATAAATTGGTCTCACCACCTACTCCGCTGCAAGTACTCACTCTTTCTGGTGCTGAAGAGGGAGTCTCTGAGTCCAGCAGAGCCTCCCTCCTGGAGGTGTGGCACTGCGGGAAGGAAAGCCAGCCTGGGTATTGCTCTTAGAGCAAATGGAAAGAGATGGCTGCTCTTGCTATTTCATCGAAAGAGCCCCTTCCCTGAGCAGCGCTGATTCAAGGGATATCTAAGTAGAATCAAGGTGAGATAAAGAGTATTATTACATTAATACATATATGTATTCCTCCCCCTTTCACCAACTTTACCTCCTCAACGTCAGCAATTAGCACATCTGACGAGAGATGCAGCAAGGAAACAATTTTAGGTTGAGTGCATCACGTACTGACTCACTGCCATGAAGCTCTACACTTCAACAGAATTCCTGGTGAACAGCGATGAAATATTCATCAGCTCATATTTGTAAATGGCCCAGCAACATACTGAGTAAATGACCTCCGACAAAGCGCCTCGCATTAAAATGGAACAGCAGCCAGCTGAAGCGAGGGAGCTACAAACTACGCATGTTTTGTCAGCACAGACAAGCAGCAAACACAAACAGAAAGAAATCTAGTTGGACTCATCATCCTGACAATGAGAAACAAATGAGGAGCCAGCCTGTTCGCTTCAGAGGGACCCACTGGCGGTGCTGCCTGTGGCGGGAGTGAGTGGGACAACCTGGGCTAAATTTTACTCCCTACCCTCTGTCACAATCAGAAAATGAACCAGACAAGGCAGGAAGGTGAGCTGTTTTGTTCTCCCCACATATCCTTAACTGTGGGGCTTGACCCCTAAGATGGCAAACACAAGCTTGCACCCTCCAGAGCAAACGGGGAGCCTGGCCCTCCCAATGGGCTCCTGGTGCTGGGCAGGAGCATCCCCACAGTTCACATTTCTTGGCTTGCCTGCATGTTTTGATGAGAGCCCCTGCAGAGGGGGAACCAGGTTTCCAAGGGGGGCAGACTGTGGGAGTGGGGGGTGTTGCCAAGAGCTGCCCTTTGGCTGGGGTAGTGTTACCCGGTGCTGATTTAGGGAGCAGAAGGGTGGATTTTCTGTCCTGCTTTCAGCTCTCATCATTATTCAGGATACGTGATTTCCAGGGAGGTTGCCAGCGCTGCACTGCACCGCTTGTGATGGTTAATCCTCATATGGGAAAGCTCCACAATGGAAGTTGTGAGAAGAATGCAAAATAAATTGGGAAAACCTAGCAAGCCATCGTCAGCCTCCACAAAATGCGGGGGCACCCCAGCCGGGCCTCCCCCAGACCTTTTCCAAGGCACTTTCTTGAAATCGAGCTAAAAAAAAAAAAAAAAAATCACAATAACCCATCTGTTGTTGCCCTGGGGCCTCACAGAAAGGTGAGCTCCCACCACCAGAGCCAGGTGGGCGATGCAGGCCTTTTTTTATCATTTATTTATTAATTAAACGCCTCGTGATGAGGCAGCTCTCCGCGCAGGCCCGCCGCGGCCGGGAACTTGGGCGAACAGCACCATCCGGTGGCTCGCCTGGAAATGGATGTGCGGAGCCCCCGGGCACCTCCAGCCGGCCCCGGCCATCCCTCTGCTCTCCTCCCCATCCAACCCGCCAAGCAGCGAGGGCCCACAGCCCCTGCTGGGACCATCCGAGTCCAAAATTGTGAGAGAAAGCTTCAGTGACAGCAAGGCACATCCAGGTAAAGCCTTAAGGGGACATTTCCAGTGTGGTGCTTCCCCCCCTGCTGCGCAAGTCTTTTATATCTTGTCCTTTCCATTGCTGACAGCCCTAGGTATCTCAGCTTTAACTACATCGTTTAACTGACTGGTTAACAGGTTATCTGCTCTGGCACCCAGAGTGCTCGCCTGAACAAAGTACAAGTCTTGATTCCCTCCCTCAGCCTCTTCAAATTCTGGGGGCACTGGCAAATGGATGTTTTCACCTTGAAAACTATCCCCAGTGTACAAACTCCCTTTGAGCCACTGCTGGCATCCACCTCCCCCTGCCTGCATAGGGAAGGAGGAGGATGCCTCTTTCAGCCTCAAGCAGGTGCTCTTTCACCAAAGACTGCCTTTGAAACAACTTGGCTCCTTCAGCATCTTTGCCGCTCTCCTCTTGCTGCTCACATATTAGGTTAGCGCAAACTGGGAGCAGAAGCATTTCCCACTAACGAGCCAGAGCCCCTTCCACCACCTCAGAGTCACGGAGCAGATACAGTCCCAACACACATAAAGGTAACAGATGAGAATTCAGCTCCCAGAATCCAGACCTCAGGCGCATCCCGACCTCTGCCCTCGGAGTCCTGCCTGTCATCCTTACTTATGATCGTAAAGACAGGAGAGCCCTGGATGAGACAATCTGAAGGAAAACAAAATACTGTTTCACCCACAGTGCTGCAGTGACTACAGCCATACCTACACTATTTGCATGACTACGAAAGGGAAGGACCTATGCCATCAAGTCTCAGTTGCTTTTCTCATATCTAGATTTTAAAAGATTTTTCTTCAGGGTGTTCTCCACTCCAGTGAATAATTAGGTATTTCTAATTGCCTCCTAGCAGAACTTTGGTCGTTTAAATAGAAATGCTTATTTATAAGAATTTATATTTAGTTGTTCATATTTTTATTTGTTTATACATAGGTACATCTACTTATAGAAGATAAATATTATATGCCTTACATTTATATAAGATATAGAAATAAGTATGTAAATAAACACATATACAGTCATGTTCACCAATTTAAAGGAAAACAAACATGTGGCTACCCAGTTCCCTCTAGGAAACACCACAGCTCAGAGTTTCAGCCTTGAGTGCCCACAGTGAGATCTTACAGCAGCAACCGTGAAAATCAGGACCTTCCACAGTTATGTTTGTGCTTATGCATATAGAAGGATCGATTTACATGTCTAATTTCAGGCCTCTAATTTTCAGAAATTTGTGGTCTGAACAGGAAGTCCCACATTTCCAGCTATACTGCCCCAAGGGGCACTTCTGTACAAAGCGCATCATCCAGTCACCTTGAAGGGATGTTAAAGCATTGCAAGTTATTGATAGCCCATCTCAAAAGTCTCTGCCTTCTGTAAAAAAGAGATCTCCCAATTCCTAGATATGCTCAATGCAATGAAATTTCTGAATATCCCACATAAAGATGATAACGGAGCACCTAACGCAAAAGACAGGAAAAAAAAGAAGAGGAAATGAGATTATATTTCCCATCATGGCATCTGCATTAAGCTTGATAGCTGCTTATTTCTACTATAATTGTGCCAGAGTCATTCTGAATTTCGTTTTCTTTATGCACCTTGCTCTGAAGCTGAGATATTTTGGGAAAAACAATGCACAAACCACCACTTAAATGCATACGGCAACATCTCACCAGTTGCTACTAATGATGTCAGAGGAGGTCAGGTGGGCACAGAAGTATGAATTGTCTCTACATTTGTACATTTTTTGAGTGACTAAACAGCACCCAGGAGAACTGAAGTCTTCCTAGGACAGTAGGAACACAGAAAACAAAGAAGGGGGAATGTCTTTTTTCCTGCCACCTTAATTCTCTTTGCTTTCAAGCCCTCCCTCAGCCCTTGCCTTTTATTTTTCTGTAAAAGGAAAATGCAGTGCTAAGGAAAGTCAGCTTGCAGCAGTGTTGGTTCATGGGAAAGCCTGCAGAAGCCACCTCCAGGCACTTCTGTAAGTACATTTTTTTCTATGCTGGGCTGTCAGTTGTGCTGCTCTATTCTAAGCATAGAGCCATGGAGCAAGATGCTTGGGGTGGATTTGTTGGCAGATCAGTAGGAACTCATAATATTCCTGCCAAATTCATTTTCTCATGTGACCTGAGCTTGACTTGGAACATGGATTTCCTACAGAGACAAGTTTGAGCAGTGCCAGGAATCTGAAGGCCAGGTGGTCTGCAAAGCTTCTCCCCAGGCTCTGCAATCCTATTTCCTCACGTCATTCTTTCCAGCCAGCACAGAGCTCAGGCTGGGGTGCTCACAGCAAACAGTCCTCAAAACCAATGCAATTTCTCCTTCACACCACCACGAATCCTCTGGAAGAGTTTGCAACAGAAGTGGGAGGAAAGATGAGCACGTTTCTGCTAGGAAACGGATTCAGACAGGCTTTGACCAAGACTGCTCGTGAAACTTCTCTGCCAGAGGAAACTCTAAAAAAATCCCACTTTTTCATGTCAGCAACATCCAAATTGGGTTTAGCTAGTCCAAACTGTTGTGTCCTTGCTAACTCAGAAATTCTGTATTTGCCTACCTGGGAGGGAAAGCTACCATGCAAAGACAGATAGGTTTTTCTGAAGAAAGCTATTCATAGCCACACACTGGTCTCTTGGGACAAGAAGGTCCATACATTAATTTTAGATCTCTGGCAATCTGCATACTAGAAATACCTTGTGGCTCTGATCCATACTGACTTCTACTGAGGAAACAGAAGCTAGAATGAGCTGGAAGCTCTCCCAGATGATGCTCTCTGAATATCCATTGAGAAAAAGCAGCCTACCCTAATATATTACTTGCCCCATCCCTAAGAAATTCTTACTAAAAAAAGCAATTTTGGCTTCCTGAAGAGGCACAGTAGCATTGTCGGCATTGTAATGTGGTATCAGGCCAGGACCTGGACCAAAGATGATGCTTTTCTCACTGTTTTGTCTCAGAAGTGACCAGGGGTAATGCCAGATTACAATTGTCTGCTTCTGGACTTCTTAATCTTCTCATACCACTAAGAAAGGATCCCTGCTGTCCCACCCCTGACACAGAGCAGGGAGTAGCAGTCTCATCCTAAAATGGCTCCTGTCATTCTCTCTAGAAACGTTAGAGAAGTTGCATGGCCCTTCACACATGTAATCCCATAGCTATAATTGCTGCCTTGTTGGCAAATTCCTGTCACAGATTGCACTCAGCTCTATCCCACCCTCACATCAGATGTAATCCACACCAACCTGTGCCTGCTGGAGTGCCTGGCTGAGGTAGCAGGGTAGAGAACAGCTCACTGCACTGGCACCCTCGGGAGACTGAGCAGAGAACTCAGATTTCGGCAAGTCTGAACCCCCCCACCTCGGCTGAAGCCATCTCTGTACCAGCTCTGTCCCCTGAGGACCTGAGAAAGGGATGGATGTAGCATGTCCTTCCCCGCCACCCCGGAAGGAGAAGCCTGTAGCAGGCTCTGCTCCCTCCTGTCAGACTTAGATTCAGTTGCAGCAGCCAAGCTCTCCCTGCACAATTACAGTAACGCTCAACACAGGAGTGACAGTTTCCACTGAAGCAGCATTTGAAACAACAGTGGAAGCCACCAAGAAAGTGACCTCCCTGCATTCTCATAGTTGGCATCATGCTGATGACAAATGGACACTCAGAAACCTTGTGTTTCTACAGTCTAGGAACAGCAGGATAAACTCAGGGACCAACTGCAAAATCCCTTAGCAGACACACTTCTTCTGGAAGAATGTAGCTGGGAGAACACCAGCAGCAGCTATGAAATTCATTTGCAGACTCACAACTTCTTGGCAGTAGACTGACCAGTCTGAAATTCACTCCTAAAATCCATCAGAAACCAGTCTAAAGTTAGTCTTCCTTCAGCTGTAGTTCCTTTGCTTCCTTTTTTCCATGCATCCAAACAAATCCAACCTCACCACCTGTCAGTCAAAGGAGAGGACAAATATAGGTTAGGGAATGCTCAGGTACCAAAAGGGAGAAAATGGCAAAGTAGGTCAATGAAATCCAAAATTCTTGCCTAATTTAAGCCCTGCTTTCTTGCCTGGAAGGGCCTAGCTACTTGTCCATAGTGTCTGTTGCTGGTAAGAGACCTCCACGTTCGATTGCTCTCCCTTTTACAGTGCTCTCAGTGAACAGACATTTCTTTACATACCTGCCAGCACATGATTACAAGAACATTTTTAAAGATTTCATGTCAGGCCTGTGTGGAAGTCAACTGGATCGTTTCAGGGGAGAAAGACTATCAGTACTAGGTGATCCAGAAACACAAGGGGAGCTATTTTGGACACTCATCCCTTCGTGTGGATGATTATACAATCCAAAACCCTGCTGAGTTGCTGAGTCCCCCAACACAATACTTGTGCAACCACAGAATTTCACACCATTCCACTGTGTGCATTTGGTTATAGATACTTGATATTGAGATATCACTTCCTTCCCTGTTGAGTCACCTGTAAACAGAATTTGTCTGTAGGGCCAGAAACTCTGTTCCTTACATTAAACGTTAACTAGTCCTTTGCTGAGTCTACTCTGTCACAAGGTCCTAGGGTGTATTATGAAACAAGCGCCTGGACACCACTGAGCATTTTTCAGGCACCAAACTGATCTTATTCTACAGAGAAAGTCACTTCTCCACCAACAAAGAGGAAACTCCATTAACCAGGGTGAAGAAACACCCATTTCCACTAGAGTTACAAAAGCCGACACCATGTCTCAGTTCAACTGTCCTGGTGTACCATTCCTTACTGCCTAACCAGCACTGATCTGCATTGATCCAGAGTTGCACATCAGCACCACAATGTTGGCAAACAAATTCAGTCCATTCAGGAGGGCCGTAGGGTTTTAATAGAGGCCATCGATCCACTGTGATCTGATTAAACACCAGTTTAAACATATTGCCTGGCCAAAGAGCTGCTCACAAGCGCAGCCATGAAATAACACAGGAGATTGACTCCTAGCATAATGAGACCTGCCAAGTTCACACTAAGCCAGAGACTGTTTGTTTCTTTAGCTAACTAAAGGTTGCTCACCAAAGCAGTCCCTCACCATATTGCTGCCATGCACTGAGAGGCAGTCCAACGAAGGGACAGCACAGCAGCGTGAAACACCCTTTGTCACACTTTGGAAGGTTGAGGTTTCAAAGCTTCTCCCATTCTGAGCATCTGAACAAAAGGAGGCCACCCCCATGGCAGCTCAGAGTCTGTTAGCCCAGGAGAAGTCCCCATACAAGTCCTTGCTTTGAACTCCAGCCTCACAAGAAGTAAAAAAGTTCCTCAACCTATACAGGCTATTCTGGAAGGGAAGCTTTCTGCTAACTGCAGTGCTTGCTCCTGGTGCTGAGGAAACTCCCCAGCTGCTATGCACATTCCCACCACATTGTACCAGCACTACCATAAGAAGCTTTGGACTCAGTGAAGTGGTATTTTCTGAGAAGAACAGTATTCACTAGAAAATTCCCACCCACCTCAAAACCCAACTGCCACAGTAATAACTCTGCAAAGCTACTGGTTGGTGTAACCGACAAGGAAAGATACAGAAGCAGATGAATGCTTTTCTCTTTGCACCAAAGCTGGTTTTGTCACGTCCACCCCTACTATGGTTTGAGACACCACATGACTCCAAGGCCAGAATTTCTTTTCAGCCTTAGACTCGTGTACGCTTGCATCACAAATATGCAATGCAAACCACAGATAATGTATGCACGTATCACTGCCTCTGCTCTGAGTGGTGCTGTCTGCTTTCCTCTTTTCCTCACCTTATTCAAAGGTGCACACCGTGGATGAGTTGACAAATCTGGCAACACTCATCCAAGAATAACATCCCAAACTCTCAGTTGCTCACTCTGTACATGAACATGTGCCACCTTAATCACATCACAAGTGTGGCTATCCTCTTCAGAGAGCACCAGAACAAACTCATCCTACATTTTCTTCCTGCATGCAAACAAATGGCAGAGGGATAGTATATAAAAATCACCTTCCTGCTCTAAACTTACCATGATCACACATTTTCTGTGTCTCCAATACTTTTTTCCCTATGGAAGGAAGGTGCCAAAGAGAAAAGGCCATACCTAGTTCTTTCCTTAGGGCTGAGCACAGAGTTTGTCTTGCTGCAGAAGAGTCCCTGGCATAGCAGTACAACTGAGGGCAATAAAAACATACTGCTAAGTGAAAGCTGGAAACCAGACAACTGCTTTTGCCTAGTTACCACCCATTGACTTCATACCTATGTTTCAAATGCTGCTTCTACTACCAACATAGGTCTACAAGCCCAAAAAACAGAATCTTTCCATCTTTTCTTCTAGCACTTTATAAATGAGTTAAATGGAGTTTTAACAAATATTCTATGTTTTTATATGAAGATGCTATATAATCACAACACAGAAATTGCATATAAGTCTTTGAAACATTGGACATTATAAATGTAAGGATTCAAATGTTAAAATCTACAAGTATTCATAGAATCATAGAATGGTTTGGGGTACCTTTAAAAGTAGTCCAACCCCCCTGCAATAAGCAGGGACATCTTCAACTAGATCAGGTTGCTCAGATCCTGATCTAATCTGACCTTGAATGTTTCCAGGGGTAGGAATATCCTTATATCTAGGATAGGAATATCCTTATATCTAGTCTTAATCTACCCTCTTTTAGTTTATAACCCCTTGTCCTATCACTACAGGCCTTATTAGAAAGTCTGTCCCCATCTTTCTTATAAGACCCCTTTAAGTATTGAAAGGCTGAAATAAGGTCTTCACGGAGTCTTCTATTCTCTGGGCTGAACCCCAACTCTTTCGACCTTTCCTCACAGGAGAGGCGTTTCACTCCTCTGATCATTTTTCCGGTCCTCCTCTGGATCAGAGGAACATGGTTGCTTCATGACAGCAGCTTAATTCCGCCCTTTCTCCATCACTGTCCACCAGTTTATTCCAGGAAAAGGCTAGCTTGTAACGAGAAGAAAGTTGTACAAGGCTTCACTTTTGCACATACCTATTACAGCTGCGTGGCCTAAGGTGTGTATGTGGGTGCAAATGCACACACTCTCACTTGGTAGCAGACGAACCAGGAACCTTTAGCCTGTCTCACAGGCTGTAGACTCCAGATGGAGTCCTGAAAAGTTGTAACAACATACAAACTTAGATAGTTTTCTGAACTGTTAATATAAATTATAAAAAGGAGAAAGTTTCTTTCCATTTTTCCTTACCACTGACTACTCCCCCTTTTCCTGAAACCTTAATTTTAGAAAGAGAAATTAAAGTTAGCAAAGTAGCTAACAGTAGAATCATAGAATGGTTTGTGTTGGAAGGGACCTTAAGGATCATCTAGTCCCAACCCGCCCCCAGCCCTGGGCAGTGACACCCTTTGCGAGGTCAGGTTGCTCAAAGCCCCATCCAACCTGGCCTTGAACACTTCCAGGGAGGGCGCATCCACAAAAGTAGTCTGCTACTATTTAAGGTGTCAAAGTAATTAAAAGCTGACCTGTATAAAACCATGAAATCTCATGAAATATACAAACAGCACCAGTGTTTCACGAGGAGCAAGTACTCCTGAGCAGCAGTCCAATCCTAGACAGCCACAGAGGGCTTGTGCTGAGAGCATGCCAGGGCTCAAAGCTCAGCTTAATGGTGCTCAGAGAAAGCAGGAAACAGCAGCTCCACCTGAAAGTCCTGCTTACATCAAATTTTGTCACTTTGCAGCAGTCTCAGCCCCAGCTCTCAGTTTGGTCCTGGAGCACTTGCAGGGACAAGGGGTGACTGCAGGAGCTGGGTGCCCACCAAGCAGGTGCTGCGTTGGCAGCCAACAGGGCTGGTGGGTCCCAGAAACCTTCCCATCCCATGGAAGAGAGAAGCCTCGGGGGATCAAGGCCCCGCTGGTCTCTGCTCCTGCAGGGCTTACGACGCAGTGCTTAAGCCCCATCAGGCATGCTGCTAACAGTGCAGCACTTCAAACACCCCGAGCACTGTGAAAATCTCAGAAAACAAAACTCACCTTCTCTCAGATGCAGCTAGAAAGGGGTGGTGGCAACACATTAGCTTGCATTGCATTTCTAGGCCTTGCTGTTTTTTTAATTAAAATATTAAATACACTATTACAAGCACAGTAGGAAAAGTTGACTTTTATGGAGAGTGAAGGTATCGCCTCTGAAAAGTCTCATCTATTTGCTGAGAAATTTTCACTCACTGTCTTTCACTAGCAGGAGACCCACACTGTGAAATATGAAGCAGAAAGCTTTTGTTCAGATGGAATTGCATGAAAAAGGAAGAAAAATCAGTGAAGCTTTGAATGTGAAGCTTTCTCTGTGGAAATGTTTCATTGTATGATACAAGTGTACACAAAGACGCCAAAGGCAAGAAAAAAAGATTTTGGCCTGAAAGAACGAACTTAAACTTTGGTTAGGACTCACCTATACTGGACCTGCACAATAGAGTGAAAAAAAATCTTTAAATGAAAGAAACTCTTAAGAGGAAACCCCATTGCTGAGATCAGGTGAGGCACTATCCAGGTCTACAATTGAGAAATTTTTGCAATTTGGCTAGGAGCACAGGAAAAACAACATACCCATAACTATTTTGGCAAAAGTCATAGTGTAGGTGCAGTTGTATGAACACAAGCAAGAGGCCCTGCTGGAGCACCAGGCCTTATGACTAGCTAAACCTCTGCAGGGAACCCAGAGATTAATTAAAACAATTGAAGGGCAAGGATGCTGTGTGAGCACAAAATACAGCATAAAAAACCCACGTAGCTTTGTTGCTCTGGTATGCAGGCTGCACCTCAGATATGAAACTACTTGCATTAATTGAAGGTGGGTAGAGGAATAAAGGCTAGAGTAGAATAATTTGCCTTAGTAAGCGTATGAAATAAAGGAAAAGGCAAAAAAAGCATTGCCAGTATGAACCAGATAATTGTAGGGAAGTTTTAGAATGCAGTCTTAGGAAGCTGCCTGTGCCTTGGCAACTGAATCAGTAATACCCTGTAAGGCCAACGTTGCCTGACTAAAGGTGGTGGAAAGATCAAATCTGAGTACAGATGTAGCAGAACTGAGTAGGGGGGGAGGAGGTGGGAAGAAGTGAATTGCTTGGTTGCAGAGAGTTGGGGTAAAGAAAGGGAGCTGGTAAAGGTAGGACAAAGAGGATGGGTCCTGAAACAGAAACAAGGAGGAATAAGACATAATATCAGGTGAAGAAAAAAAGAGGGTGGGATCTTCTGACAGTAGAGGTGCAGGCACCTACAAACAGCACTGAAGCTACCTGTGCACCCAAGCCCACCAGGACACTGAAGGGGAGCCCTGCAGACAACCCACATGACTCTCCATCAGGTCCATGCCTGAAAAAGTAGGGGTGAGTAAAGAGGAACAGGATTGCACTCTGGCACCAAGTAGTGTGGGTGAGAAGGGTGGTACAATTATAATAAAATAGTTGGGTGTGATTTATAAGATCTGGGAATGAGAATTAGTTTTATATTTGGTTGTAACTGTGCAAAATGATACAAGTGTAAATTAATGGTAACAGTGTATCTATTAATAGTATATCTATGATTAGGCACTTAATAGTATGTTGTTCAATCAATAGATGTTGCTGTCTGTTAAATCAGTTATGACAACATTGACTGCAATCTAAAAGGGGAGAATTGGACTCTGAAGTAACACGGAATTAAAAAAAAAAAAAAACCCAACCAAACAAACCACAAAAACAAACCAAAAAGACCTCTTTATTGCTATACTTTCTGCAAGAAACTGGTACTATTAGTGGTAGGTGTTAGAGGCTAGTGGTATAAGCTACTTGGGGAGGGTGGTGTGTGATTTGCTGATACAGTTGTATCAGTCGCCTTGTATCAGCCAACCCAAGAAGTTACAGACATTGATGTAAGATTTATCTGCTTAATAGTCTGCTAGCCTTATATCTTTTACTCTTCCCAATTATATTACAGATAATCTTCTTGATAAACAATAGGTTTTTCACTCTTTAATACTGCAGAAGCATCCAAACAAGGTGAAGAGTGCTCTAGATACATGAAGCCACTACCCCTCTTTAAGTAAATATCTTTCTTTACAGGCATTTTTTAGCTGCTTATCTCCATGGTCAAAGCCTTCGATCAGGCAGATAAAGAAACAGGCTTGTTGGCCAGCTAAACAACCTGCCAAAACAGAATTCCCACTGCCAGCACTGATACCACTTCGTTTAGATGTAGTTTCTCATCCCACAGGCTTCGGCTGTTTGAAGGGAAAGCAGTTCTCAGAACAGATGGAGTTGGTAATAAAGCTCTTTCTAGGAGATACAAGGATTACACAGGGAATGAAATGGCGAAACAGTGTCTGGAGTACACGTTGTAAACTTGAACCACTCAAAGTAAAATTCCCTTCCCACTGAGAACAACATGGTGGGGCAAAGTGGAAGTGACAGCACAGCTTTCCAAAACATTATCTATCGTGGCTGTTTCCCCTCAGAACATTGGCTACCCAAAAACTACTTGAGACATACATTCCAACCTCGCACCCACAAAAAAATCTTGTGACTTGTCATTTTGAGTCAGTGTCAGGAGCACTGCCAAAAAAAAGGATGAAGTAGCTGTCTCAAAAGAGCAAGAAAGAATCTATGCACCAGACGGGGAAATGGGGCAGGCACTTGCCTGTGTGTAGCAGAGCTCCTGAGCTCATCTACAAAGTCATATTTCATTTCCACTAGGAGATCTACCCCAGCCATCCTGTTTTCAGTGAAGTAGGAAGACTTGTATCCCAAAAGTCTAGCGTTGTTCCACTTCACTGGGCTGTCTGCTTGTGCTTAGACTGAAATCTCTGCAAGGCAAGGCCTAGACTCCTGGATATCTGCAGAGCAGCTGCCACAGGGCTTCTGCAAAGATGAAAGACCACTTTGAGTCAGCACTTTGAAAGCTGCAAGCACCTGCAACACTGTTCCAACAGGATGGAGTGGGCAGAAGGAAGGGGAGGTAAAGAACAAGCCTAGTGTCCAGGTAAACCATTCTAGTTCAGACTGAGGCTCCATTTAACCCAGTAACTTGTTCCCAGCAGTATGGACCAGCAGGCATGCAGAGAAGAGTAAGAGCAGGGCAAGCATGTATGGTATTCCTGCCACATATTTTCCCATCTTCCAATGATTTTCATTTGAGGAGAGGTCATGAGCCTGATTTGGTTTATTTAGTGAACCCCAGTGGGTCTCTCTTTGAAGCATTTACCCTATCATTTGATTTGCTTTGTTCATTGTTATTGAGCATTAAGCTGACATTTTAAATGAAGGACCATGTTGATGTTATTCCTAAAAAAAACCGTGGAGCTTATGTTCTCACAGTCCTGATCTGAAGCACTTTGCATTTTGTAATAAATTGCTATTTCCAATTTTCGCTGTCTTTGTAGACTCAGCGGGAATGGACTTTCACTTTATGTGATTCTAGTTTAAAAGTATTACAGTAATCCCAAACATTGTCTTCCCTTACTATTCCCTTTGCAATTGCTCTCACTTCCATCAACTATCAGGTGGGTACAACTAAAGTCCAGTCAAACCAGACAGATCTGCAACCCAGATCTCTTTCCATGACTCATACACGTTCCATGCCTAAGGACAGTTGCCTGGATTCTCACCCTGGCCCTGGATGTAAAACTTACCATTATGATAGTATCCAAAAACATGAAGCAGGCCTGAGCCTCATTATTCAAAGCAAGGTTTCTTGGATTGCATCGAATTGGCTTTTAAATTTAATACATCATGGCTGAAATCTTGGCTCCCTCTTTAATCCATGGGATTACTTTTACTACCTTCATTCAGGCCAGGATTTTGCCTGAGGAACAGCTCTATTGTTCAGCATTATTTCCTAATTATTTTGTTAGGTGCTCTCCTGTTCACTAAAGTACATAGGCTTTCCCCTCTTCAACTTTACTCAGTGGCAGAGCAAATGATACTCAGAGCCTTCAGAGCAAGAAAGACTGAGATGGCCAAAGTGATCTTTTATCCAACTCTGTCACGCTACAGAGCCAATTTCTCCTTGTCTCCAGCTCAGAAAAGACTATTGCAGACATTTGCTTTAGGGCTGAATTTCACTTGTAGCTTTTTTCCAGTTGGTGCTCTGTCCAGAAAAGACCTTTTTTGGCAACTGCAGTTTGAAATTCTATTCCAATCCTGGATCTTAAACTGAATTGGAGAAGTTTACTGGAGATACAGCAATGTTCCCTCCTTTCCTTACTGATCCTTCCCTGCCATCTGCAACAGCCACTAATTTTTGCATAAAGCACAGCTTTAAACAAAAAACCTAGTGCAAATAACAAGTGCACAGTATTGCTAGTGGGCAGTTAAATAACCAGGAAGACAGAAAAAAAAAATTAAGTCTGGGTTTACCTGATGGTATACTGTTAAATAGTACATTCTTAAAAACCATTGAACAAAATGAACATAAATACAAGATTTAGCATAGTCAAGTAGAAAGGATTCATTCCTAAAAGTTTCAAGGCTTGTTTATTTGGTGTCAGCTTCATCAGACACACTTCTCTTCCCTCTAGCAGACAGATTTGTTACTAAGAAGAACATAGAAACCAAACTGTCCACCTTGCAAAATTTGGTCTGACTGTGTGTGATTAAGATGGGGTGATTTGGATCACAATGTTTTGCAGCCAGAAGGGCTAAATAAGCCTGTCTGAAGTCTTGACCCAAATGCTTTGACTTCAAGTGAAGAAACTGACAGCGAGAGAAAAACTAAACAGTTTGCTGCATTGTTCCAGCAGGCACCGAGGCAGGGCTATGCTGTGCAGCGAGTAGGTGTGATTAGCTCATTTGTCATTAGTTTAAACTAACATGGAGCAGAAAGCAGAAGTCTAAGCACACGGAAATAGCACTCTCCAGTTTTGATTAGCCCCTTGTTTATACCACATTGTGGTAAACTAAGGCTGCATTGGCTCACTTAACCCTTCTGCAGGCGTGAATGTAGTAACTCCCATCTCCCTTGGAGAAAGGAACACCCCCCTCCACAGAGGGTTCACAAGAGACAGAGAAGTAATCCTGCAAACTACCACCACCACCATGAAGACATCAGATGCTCTTGTTCTGATCTTAGTCCTGCTTTACATCAATACCAGCACTGAATGGCCTACGCACACAGTCTGCAAAGAGGACAACTTGGAAATACATTACAAAAGCTGTGGTGAGATTTTTTAAATTTCCATTTTTCTCTTAGCTGGGCAACAAAGTTTTTCTTAATGCAGTAAGAGAGGCTTATACACCAGGCAATGAATGGAAGGGTTACACTCTCAACCAGCACTGGGTTGCACAGCTAGAATATTTTCAGTCTTTCAAACATAGCTGGTTTGGTTGACACACACACACACAAATCTAACTGTATTTAGATAAAAGCTAATAAAGAGTAAATAATGTAACCTAATTCAGAATAATAAACTGCTGTCAAAAATCCAGTTCAGCATGAAAGAGATGACTAGGATTTTCATCTTGAAGTTAGGTTAAAAAAAGAGGAAGACCCTAGATCTTTATCTTTTTTACCCCCGGGGACACAGACTCTTCAACACACTGATCTGCTGTTTTCCTAATGTGCAGCAAGGCTGTGGTGATGTGCTTTCTGTCCTCCCACTTGCAGTGGCAAGGGACCCAGCGTGACAGTGGGAGGGATTCGTGTTCTCCACCATTGCCACCGTGGTTAGCGAGACTTTGGCAGCAGCGCTTAACAGAGGCATTTCCCAGGAACCATAGGGTTTTGTTTGTTCTTTAAATCTGTAGAGAAAAGGAGCAAGCGGCACTGGAATGACTGAAAATGAATTCACTGAATGGTGCCTGCTTTCCACCTCCTGCTTTGCTGGCCTTGTGCCTCTCCTATTGTGCTGATCTGCTTTACAACTGGGACAAAGGGAATTAGATTCACAGACGCCTCATTCATTTTCCGCACGTGATGTGAAAAGCGATTCATGGCAAATGAGCACCCTAGAGTTTGTTTTTCCAATTCATCCTGATACAAAGGGTTTCCCAGGGGGCTTTTTCTCCCCTGTAGCTTTCATGCGGTTTTGCACACCCATTAAAATAAAGCCAGTGAGGAACAAGAGAAGTAAATAAATATTTGTAATGCTATTCTTTACTGGCCCACTCCCAGAAGACTAAAGTCAGGCTTCACATATTATAAATGGGTATACTGCATTAGGAAAATATTTAATTAGATATTGAATACAAGCTTTGGTATTACCTTTATTTTAGTAAGAATTCATTGTATGAGTTAATTCTGTTCTCTTAACAGGTCTCAGTTAGCATGAGATGCCTTGACACAGAGGCACAGGCTATAGTTTGAGTCAGTTCAAATCATGATGAAATTTGTCTGCTGGGCACATGTCAGTCAGGCATTGCTTCTTACTATGCACCACTGGCCTAGCTAATAAAATGCATTTGTTTAGAGCTTGTGCCACTTAACTTTGGTTTGCCACACACAGAAAGGTGGGAGGTACATTCATTCAGGAGGAATTCACAGTTTAAGAAGCACAAGCCAGAGATCATACGGGTCAGGTCCCAACACTGAGAGTGGCTTTCTGTTCTCCTGAGCACAGCTATAGGAGATGAGAAGATTACACAGACATGGAAACGATGGATGCAAGAATTAAATCAGATTCCTTGTTTGAAGCCAGATTCCTCACTCCCTTAACAGCTTTGGCAGATTCAGTTGTGGCTGCCGCAATGTTCTGCCCTGACTTTTTCCAGAGGGCACCACACCTGTAGCATCAGACCAGGGTGCACCATCTGCATCTCTGCTGATCTAGCTCATAGTCTGGTAGCTTGCATAAAGCAGAAAAATATAAGGTGTTTTGAGCTGAGCCCAAAAATCTACAGGTGGGGAGGATAAATCCAAATACACTAGTCTCATTCCTTCAGAGAAGGCATTGCTCTTACTGAGCTCACTGGCAAGCTCACAACAGTGCCAAAGGTGCCAATCACTCTTTCAGGAGAGGGCAAGCCTTGTCCCCACTTCATTTCACTGTAAACCACATCTAGATGGGCAGAACATACCTCTGTTCTCTAGCTGTGTCCCACCAATTGTTCTCACCCAGGAGGGAACAGACATTCTAGTGCCTAGGTTTGACAAGACCCTTTCCCAAAAAACCTTCTCATGACAAATTTGTAATGTCATCATGCAGAGCCAATGCTAGGCAACTGCCCCTACTCTTTAGGTATTTCAGGGGAAGACTGCCCCACATGTGCCTCCAGTCTGAGAAATTCCCCATGGCATTTCCTGCTCCACTGAAGATGCCAGAGGATGACACATTTTTGGGACACAGTAGCCACAGTGAGGTGTCTAGTATGAAATCGTGGATAAAGGGTTCTCTGTTGGCTTCAGGAGGATCAGATATCACTTCTATTATTGTTACTCTAAACTCTAGGATGTTATCAGTGAGTCAGGGTTGAATCAAGTAAAATTTAAAGAAGTTGAGAGAATTTTAGCCAAGTACTTCACAACTTTATTTCTGGAGCTGAATGCCCTCTATCAACAGATTAATAGAGTTCAGTCTGAGCATTTCAAAATGAGCTCAGTGTTCGTTTTTACTTTGCAGTTTATCAGATCCTCTCCTATAATGCAGTAAAAATCTGACTAAAGCCAAAACTATGAGCTAACATAACTGTGATAAATGTAGCAATCTTAGGTGGATAACTGAAGACAGAGAAAGCATAGCAATATCCTATACCCAAGAGCAAGTCCCAATTTCCTGTTGCAAACAGTTGCTCCTAGCCACTTCATGCCCCTATAATGCATAAGATACAGGCATGCATCAAGCCCCCAGCCTCTCTCCACGTTCTGGATCCTATAGAAAAGATCCACATTCCCACCCAGCCACATCAAATGAAACATTCAGTAACCAGGACCCCAAGGCATGCATCAAAAGAAAGGGCTAGACAAGACCCTAGCGATCAATAAAATAAATCAGATAAAAATTCTTAGCAGCAAGTCCGGTGGTGAGAAACCCAGACTGAGAGACGGGTGGTCTAAAAGTAAAGTAAATAGACAGTATGCTGCCTCCTGTATATTAACCACAGGAGACATAACACTGAGACAGTCTATAAATAGCAAGATGTTTCCCATCAGTGCCACTCTTCCTCCCAGGAGCAAGTGACAAAAATGAAAGAAGATCTCAAATGACCACAAATCACTTTAGAAACCTGGGCAGGAATCCTGAGATAAAAGCAACACAGGTTAACATCTCCGACTGAGAAAAGAGAACCATAATTGGCAAGTCCATGCAGAGACATGAAAAGAACCTGCTACACAAATGGCTGATTCCTATCCCTTTTAATTTCACAGTGATTTTTACAGTAATAGCTCTTTTGATCTTTCCAGCTACATTTTAAAAGACAATTGTCTGGGAACAGAAAGGCAATGGTAGCAAAGTGCCCCAAGCAGATTCCAGTGCTATTCGAGTGTCAGGCATCCACCTGAAAGTGCAAAGTGCAATGCAGTCGGAGACTACAAAATATAACTCCTCAACGTGTCTACCAGCACCTGCTTCTAGACCATTCATGTAAGCTTAATTGTCTTAATTAGCCGTGAAGACATTCTTACAATGTAGTATTCAAATAGGGCCCTCCTCATAGCAGGTGACTGCTGCTACAGTCACCAGTCACCAACTAACATTTAAAGAAAGAGCTGTAAAAATAGTTTTCCAACTATTTTTACAGCTCTTTCTTTAAATGTTAGTTGGGCCTACATCAACAAATCTGTGTCTCAGAATGCCTGTTTTTGTTTCGACCAGCAAACCCAGACCAGTATGCTCTGTGATAAATAAAGCTCTACGTTTAGATTAGGACCTGGGATATTTCAGAGCTGTCTGCTGCCTGAAACTGATTTCTTGACAGCGCAGAAAATGTTACTGATAAGGCAGAATGTTCTTAGAAAGGGTCTGGAAAGAATCAACCATTAAGGACTCTGTTTTCTGTGCATGGGAGTAAATAACAGGGATTCCAGGGAGATCTTCAGGAGAGTCAAAGTAGTAGTATTTGAAGATGACATCTTGAGAAATATTCCCTCGGCTTTGTAAAACACTGTTCAGACCACATGGGATTTTTTTACTATCAAACACATTTCCCAATTCATGTCTGACTTTGCCTTTTCTTCTTTTTTTCATCTGAATCAAGGTTAATAGCTGTTAGCTGCAATTTCAGGAGAAGGAGCAATCAATTGGTATTAATTTCAACTTCCAGAACCTAAATGTGAAGTTTTATATCTGCATATGTACAGATTTAAAAATAATAAGAAATATTTAGGGATATGGGTAACCATTTGCTTTAATTAATGCCTTCTGCTAGACAAAGAAGCAGGGCCCTATGGTCATCTAGAGAATTATTTTTACATACCAATGCCTCTTCCTAAACAGAGCACAGTCAGACTGAACTTTTGTCCACTGAGCTCCATGACTGCTTGTATAGCTCTATGTCACACTTGAAGCAGGGTCATTTCTATAAAGCTTTTTCCTACCCTACATTGCTACAGTTGGAGAGAGCAGCACTGCCCACTTCAGAACAAGGTTGCACTGGATTGTATTTACAGATAGAGAAACTCTCATTTGTATGGCTTTTCTTTAAAATTGTGGGCTCAGATTTGGATCTGTTAAAATGCCCCCTTGAAGTCAGCAAGGTTATTCTGGTGTAGAACTGCTCTGTTCAGACAGCACAGTATAGACACCCTCCTGTTAAATTCTTCTTTGAGGAAACTTTTCAGTGCTTAAAAAAAAAAAAAAAAAAGGAAAAAAGAAAAAGGAGGCTGATAGACTGGTTACATTACAATTTTCTGATGATTTGTCTGTCCATGCTGAATAGTCTCAGTCTTACTAGGGTCTCCCTCACACACTCAGCCCATCATATCCTTTCTCCTGCATACTGAAAGATCAAGTATACTATTTCTCTTAAAACCTTCTTTTTCCTTTTTTAAAAATAGACCTATAACACCCATCCCTGCTCAATCAGCAATATTAACATGTAAACAAACCTGCTAAATTGCCATCACTGTAGCACTAATTTTACAGCACATCACTTCCTGTTTTCTATGTCAACTGACATTACTGGTCCATTTTCCCCCTTGGCCACACACTTAGATCCTTTAGTTAAAGGATGTAAGTAGTCTGATAGCTTCAGCTGGCAAAGAAAAGTCTGCAAAAAATTCTCACCTCATGCATCTTCAGGGCAAATGTTCTTCTAGACACTTGTTAAAAAAAGGTTCTTTTTCCATTATTCTTTGGTTGTTTTTAGCAGACAGATTGAGCCAGATGCTTCTCTTGGACTTATTTATTTATTTCCCTCAAGCAGTCTCCAGCAATTGCTTCTGCTTCTAAATTATTTAAAGCCACATGACACCAGCTCCCCTCTGATCTTTTGTTGCATAGATCGCTAATGGGCAAACAATCAAAGAACTTAAGAATTTCACTTGAAAACATTTGTTGTTTGTTTGCTCTGTCCAAGCTGTCTTAGTGTCATAGCCTTGCTGCTACACTCATTTGGTATAGCTTACTTATTCCAGGGAGAAGGCCAGATGCTGACATGCATATTTCTGGCACCAGATCCTAACAAACAGAAGCTATCATCAGAATCAAGGTAACATAGATATGAGTGCACATGCAAATCTTTTAAAGTTTTGGTCTCTCTGTGAATTAAAACTACTTTATCTGTTTTATTCTCTGCTTCATTAGAAAGGATCAAAACTTTCTTTTCCTATGTGACCTCTTAAAGTGGTTCTGATTTAATTTTACTTCTTCTTTCAGAGAGGTGTTTTAAAATGTAAATGGTAAGGAGGAGCAGGAGACAAATTTCATACCTCCAAGGTACTCTGGCAGTAACATTAGGTTCAGCATCTAGACTTTGAACCATTTAGCAAAATCAGTGTTAATGCTTTCACTGAGACTAGTAGCGGAGAGATTACCCTCAGCTGAAGTTTTCCTACCATGCTTTAAATTTTCCCATCTAATTTAGTTCTCTGAGGTTTCCTCATCAAATCAATGAAGGTCCTGCATCGTGGACTGTAAAAGATGGTTGTTTATGTATGACAGCCCCTCCTGCTTATCTCCAGCTGCTAAATCTCAACTAGCAGACACATTTTCTACCTATTGACTTTTGTCATGTCTTTGGTTGTAGCTACTGAGTCACTAAAGAACTGCAAGCAGGAGGGGTAACAGCCTGCAGGGCAAGCCATAGGAAAAGGTGTTCTCCCCTTTGGAAACAAATAGGAGAGACATACCTAGAAAACTGTATGTGGCATTACAGTCACGTACCATGGGCAAGGCAGAACTGTCATTTGCTACTGCACTCTAAATTTGAGTCTCTATGGAACGAGTAGTCTAATATACTGAACAGGTGAGTCACAGCTATGTTAACAGTTTGATGAAAATTTGAGATTAGCTTCCTGTATTATATAAAAGTAGAAATTATCAAAAGGCACATTCACTGCATCACGTCAGGAGCAAGAACAAACCACAGTTGCTCATAAGTGCCCCAGTGTAAAGCTTTCTGTGTAGGCATATGAAGCATTGCTAGGCTTTCTTGACATTGCCACATTATCTCATCTAGAGCTGTCATCAAGGCCTTAGAATAGCTTGGACCCTATAATGCTTACAGTTTACCAAAGAAAATAGAGGCAGGAGATCAGGTTCTCTCACCAATTTAACATCCATCAGCAAAAATATCCAGAATAATCTAAGAAAAATTAACACACCTTAGAAAAATGCAAAAAGGACTTCAGCGTTGTGTGTTGGTGTCACTGCACCAACTTCAAGGATGCTTATGGCAACCTAAAACTTATGGGAGGAGCAGTGGCCATTGGGGACAAGAGACCTAAATACCCTGAATGGAACCATCACATACTAAATCCAAAACCTCTGATCTGTCCCAGATGCCGCTTTAAACTCAGGAGAACTTCCAGTTGCCAAAATCTAGGATCTTGAAAGCTGCCACAAATTAATTCAATGCACCAGCTTCCTCTTCACCTGAAGATGGATGGCTCCTGTCAAATGATCGGGCGGGCAGGAACCCAGCTACTTTCCTCAGCAGAGGGAGCATGCCATTCCAATTATAGCTTACTGCCACACTCCTGTGGTGGATTTCAACCCATCCTGGGAAAATGGGAACATTTAGCCCATTTATATGCTGCTGATTACTGTTCTGTATAATCAGTGGTAAAGCCTGCTATCCCAGAGCATGGCATGTGTCTAACAGCAGGGCAGTTTCTAGTAATGTTTGGTTCTATTTCTGACACAAGTTGGCAAGTTTGTTGTGAATCCCCAGTCATACTGGCAAGAACTGATGTCCAGAGATCTCTGTCTCAAGTAGAGCAGTATAAAGAATGATAAAAAAACATATGAAGAGAGGAGAGACAGATCTGATTAGGAATACAGGCAGTTACTATATGCATCCTACTCATGCAGTGCATGGTGTTTTCTTACCAACAAGAACAGAAGAACAAAGACTCTCTCTCTCTAATACATTCCCTGCTGGGCCCAAATTAATGCAGCATTTTCTTGTTACACTGCTGTAGCTGAAGCCTGTCCTGCCTTCCTTTCTCTCTCAAGTTAACTGGGACAAATCAGGATTATTAAATACAAATACAGATCTGTATGTGCTATCTCTCAAAGCCAGCATCTTTCAATTTTGTCTTCTCAAACAGGCTTAGACAAAGCTTTGTCATACCACACAAAACACAGAAACCCCCCTTTCCAAATACCACCGCTGGCAAAAGGAAGGTCTCCATGAACCTTCAGACACTGGGCCTCCCCTTGAGCCCTGGCAAACAGCTCTAACAAGCCTGCTGTCAAGAAAGGTGGTTCAGGCAGGAAAAGGCAGGGAGATTCAGGTCAAGTCTTTGGCAAGGCTGCTTTATGCATGCTGGTGACACCTCAGTCCCCAAACACAGCCCTCCAGCATGGTGTTTTCTTACCAACAGAACAAAAGAATAAAGACTTTCTCTCTCTAATCCCCCTCACACTTCCTGTCTTTACAGGGGCTTTCCTCCAGCTCATGACACCATGCAGCTCCTTGCCCAGGCCACCAGCAGCTACACGGCCAAAGGTGGCAGCTGGGTGACCTCAGCTTGGTACCAGGCAAATCTCTTCCTCTCTCCTCCATCTGCCATACTTCAAGCCCTTTTCTCATAGGCCAAGCCCTCCATCCTGCATCTGATCCTCAAACCCCAAAGTGCTTCTGCTATTGCAGTCAGTGCCCCAGCAGTATGTCTGGAGAAGCTACCAGTCTTCTGAGTTACTGTTTCTGAATATTTTCAAATTTGGACATCAGTTATACTCAGCAGTGAGTTTTATTTGAAATAGCAAGAGACACAGTCTTCATCCTTTATTTAAAGTAATTTCATAAGACACTGGAAAGTAGTGTACGTTTGCTCTTTGCATTACCAGCATTCAGTATTCTTGAGAGAGGAGTGGAAATGATTTAAATATTGCGTAAACACTTTTTTTTTTTGAAGCCATATTTTAAGTTCTTCTTGTTAGTGTTCTGGGGCTTTTTAGCTTATAGATTATACCGAGACCAAATCTTCAGGCTTCCTTGTATAGTCATGTAAGTTTTATCAGAAAGAAAACAGAGTTATTCGCTCCATTAGACATCTCCAAGAGCTTCAGGTTTAAGCAGACCTCAGAGACCACAGGTGGATAGTGCTGTTTACAAAGGGGAATTTCCACAGTCTGTACCCCAGGACATTAAGGATACATGAGCTGTAATCTTCCCTATTCCTTCACCTCCATGTTGCCTAAGCAAGCCAGAAAGGTACAGGAGATAAAACATATCATGACTTCTGCAAAGGAGGCCAGAGTGCCTGTCTGAACTAGGCAAAAGCCTAGAGCTGGTCATGTCTGAGGTGAGCGTCTTGGGATGAAGGATCCTCATGATAAACTAGTCACAGTCAACATGAGTCTCAATTTATTCTGTTTCCTCCTGACCAGGGGGCCACTCTGCTCCTCCCAGCCATGTCTGGACATGACAGTGGCATGCAGTGAAGGCAGGCCCACAGGGAAGTTCATTAAACTGAAGGTGCTCAGAGAAATCTAGATGCACAACCAGATTGCTGCTAATTCACCTGATGCTTCTTCCTCAGTACCTTATAAGTAGATTCCAGTGTCAAATATAACCTTGAGCATTCAGGTTAATTTATTTAAATAGACATTAAAGGGAAAATGTTGAGTGAATACGTAAAGTCTGAGATCCCAAACAGTTCCTCATTCTTTCCCTCTCCTTTTATCACCTTGAATGTTGTAAGAACTAATGACTTAATAAAATTAAGAGCTTTGAAGGTGAGTAGTGTTGGGTAATTACTAAATATGTTTCTTCCTTGTGCTAATTTCCAGCTCCTCTAGCACCAGTCTGTCCTTGTATGACCCTAGCCAAGTGCAGCTAGGTCATTCCATTCAATTCTCTGCCTTATCTGTTCCTAAAAGTGTTATTTTGAAACACCCAAAGCTTACCAATTTGGCGAGTCTTCTCACCACTGCAAGACTTACAGATGTGGACTCTTACAAGCAAAGCTTGTCTGCTTGCTGCTGCTATTCATTCACACCACTGATTTTCATGCTCATATGGAAACAATGTGGTTTTAGGGTAGTTTCAGATGAAAGTAAAGCCAGTAGAGGATAGTTAACAAGATGGGGGGAGGGAGAGAGAAGAATAAAAGACAGAGGCTGTTGTAAAGCAGCCCAGCAAAATTCCTATAACAGGTGCTTCCCATCTGGCCATGCAGTTTCTGTAATGCCCAGTTAGTTACCTAGCAGCTCAGGCTCTGAGGGACAGAGCCATAGCAGGTTAGCACATTACCATTCCCAGCTTCATCTTCCTGCTGGAGATCACCTCCCAGAGCACAGGAGGCTGTGGAGTGTAAGGGCAAACCCAGCTCACAGCCCTGTGGCTTGGTGCACAGCCATGTTCAGCAGGAGCATGAGCTGGTGGCCCCACACTCGCAGTAACTGAGGCATGAAAGTGTGTTCCCATCTGTTGTACCTATTACTGGGGCAATAACCTCCATCAAAGGTACAAGGCTTGCAGCCAGGAGGGTCACACAGATACAGCACTAAGTATGACTGAGCTAATTTACCTATGAATCTGCTGCCAAGAACAAGAGTAGGAAAAGAAACTCTAGGAAGAAAAGTTCAGGAACTCATCTGAACTTCTAGGCTGTACCACGCATGTATGCTCAGTCTTCTAGAAAAACCCAGCCAAATTCATCGCTGAGTACAACAGTAAGCCAGGCTGAAATCTTGCACTATGGTGCCACTACAGGTTGTATGCAAGGAAAACCACATACCAAGCCAATACAGCAATCGATCTCCACTAGGGTACTTGGGTAAGGGTGAAACAGGAGGTGGGATGCATGGGGTCAGCTGGCACTATGCCATGTAAGGGGTGATCAGTGGCAAGATGCCAGGTATGTCCCAAAGTTACCTCTCACAAAGCAGGATTGTACTACGGAAGTCAGTCTTCAGCAAGAGCTGTACATTCAGTGATAGACACTGTTGAGAGCAGAGCATTAGCTACAGCATCAAGTTCAAATAACAGCTCTAAGAGATCTTACAGTGCATTGATTGTTTACAAAAGCCGAGGACTTGCCTGTTTCTCAGAGCAGTTCCCGGAAAGATTTAGAACTGTCTAGAGAGAAACTTCAGTCAAAATCCTGCTCCCAGGCACCTTTCATGCTAGCTGTAAATATGTTGCAGCCCAAGCCCTGGATACAGAGACACAAAAACCGCCCTTTTTCCCCCCAGTGAGCAGATTTTTATTGATAAGCCTCAACGTGTTTGCAAAATTTCCAGCAATGTTTTAAGTGTTGGTAATATATCAAAGCTGAACTGGAAAAGCAAAACTCTGCAACCAGTTGAAGAGTTTCTAGCTTTAATTATGGAAGAAGGAGCAGATTGAAGGGAGTGGGTGGAGGGAAGTCTGGGAACATACAGTACTGTGCACTATGAAATGTTGCAGGGAAGTGGAAGGCTGAAGGGCAGCCCCACGTATTTTAGAGATTTAACGGTAAATGTTATTGCTCTGCACATGTGAAAGACATAACATGTATTTTTTTCAGTCTAACCAGCTCACTTCTGATTAAGGCAAACAAGGAAGAATAAGTATTAAACCTCCATAAGAGACACACAGTGACTCACAGTTGTGCATCTGAGATGAAACACAAAAATGGCAACTGCCTCTAGTTGCCTTTGCCACACGAGGGACTCCTCAGTGTTTAAAGAAAGAGGGGTATGACACACTACCTTAGTTTATAGCGCACAGCTGAATTTACAGACATCTTCACTTATCAAACTGTTAAAAACCACAATTTTCTTTAATTTCCTTTTAGCATCAACCTTTCTGCCTACATGTTTTGGAATCCAAACTCCCTGGCACCATAGCTTTAGCAACACAGCCATCCTTTCAATTGATTTCAGCAGGAGGCCCCCACATACACCACAATGTCCAAAATGTTGGATTGCAAAATCATAGCCTGAATTTCCAGAGGGAGATGGTCAGAAAATTAATTGGGGCTTCTTTTGCCAATGGAAAAGTTTACATTTCTCAGCAACAAAATCCAAGT
The DNA here is from genome assembly GCF_047716275.1 of Strix uralensis. Classification (NCBI taxonomy): domain Eukaryota; kingdom Metazoa; phylum Chordata; class Aves; order Strigiformes; family Strigidae; genus Strix; species Strix uralensis. Next base: position 79,840,495 of record NC_133972.1, on the reverse strand, counting down.
GCTCCAATTCACAGACTTTTAATTTCTTGTATGAGCGCTTCCACATGATCTTGCTCTCTGGGACAACGCTTCTTTGGATACACCGGAGTCCTATGCTGCATCACTAGTGGCACAGTAGAAGACACCTATGGCTACGACACACCATGAAATAGATCATCTGGCAAAAGAGCTGAACCCATAGAAAAAAACCCAAAACAAACAGGCATGAAATACCCAAACTAAAACAACTCTGGGGACAGGTTCATTGTAAGAAGTCCATGCTTTCCAGAGAAGCTTGGTTTCATGAACAGCCCCTTTTCATCCAAACAGTTACTGATGAGAAATTTTGAACCTAAAAATCAACTTCTAGTCCTAATATGATTTAATTTGTTGACTAAAGCACAGCCTTGTCTCTTTGAAAAGAGAAGAGTAGCAGTGCCATTTTTGACCATAGTTCCCTCTGGAAGTTAGAGCCAACAATTTTAGTCATTTGACAACCAGCACTATTTGCAGGCATCAATGCCCATATTGCTCTGAATCTGAGCAGCTGTTTCCTGAACCTTATCATCGCACCACACGCAAAACAGAAATGAGAGGAGCTCTTGCAGAAGTCCAGAGGAAAGCGGAAACCAGGCCCTGAGAGGTGGTAGAGCCCAGAGGGGAAGCAGGCATAACGGTCCCGGAGAAAAGAGAAGTTTGACACACTTTCCTGCTGGAGCAGGAAACTGCTCTGCTACCCAACTGCAACAGCTTCTGAAGCTGCAATAACAAAGCGAGAACTGACAGGAATATAGAAAGGGAGGAAAGACAACCCTCTGACTCTTGTCACACTTAAGCTGATAAACAACTCCAGGCACTAACTTTTTGTCCCAAGCACATCATGCAACTGCAGAGACTGCTTTAGTTGTATGGAGGACAAAATCCAGCACAGGGACGCAGAGCTTTGGGAAATACCAATGTCTTTTATCTCCCTCCTTTAAACAGTTCTTTTAATTTACCAGAATTTAGGGCTCCGGAGCTCCTTTTGGACCACACTAACAATCCATGTGCTCACAGAGCCTGGCTTAGTTAGAACCCCCAGCTTCCCCCAGTACTTTCATTCATTTCATGCTCCCCTCTAAGCAATCAGGCTTTTGTCACCCAGGCTTGGTCCCTGTCAGCCCCTACAGCTGTGGGGCACTGCTGCAAAAGTAGGGTCAGACTATGAAGATGCTAGCTCAGCCTCACAGAGGATGCTCGTGACCCAAGTTTCACCACAGCATCAAAGGAAAATTCTCCCAACCCATTATTTTTGATTCAGTGAGAAGATTACCTCAAGCAACAATAACTTAGAAACAGAATTCAATTCCCAAGTCTATATTTTGTCACCACCAGTTCTATGTAAACCAGGGAGCCTGTGGCTGCTTCTGCACATGCTGCAGTTGCTTCTCTGGTTTACCACAGAGAAGGAAGTTGGATGCACAGGCTGGCTGGAAAACCACTGTGAGGGACAAACCTATGCCTAAAGCAAGCCTTGAGGCTCAAGATGATATGCTCTGAACTGGCCAAATCTTTCACCTCTAGCCACAGCTCTGGAAAACACTTGCACATGCTGTTGGTTGTGGCAGCTGAGCTGTCAGTTGTTGCTGCCGGCTGTCACCAGAGAGTGACACATTGACAAGCCTTCAGGCATAGCAGAGTCTCATGGAGGCTAGCAAGTAAGAAGGTGGAAGTGGGGAGAAAGCAATTATGTTTGTACAAGAGTTTTGGAGCTTAATGCAGAGAAAGGGGTACTGTAGGAACTTGTAAGAGCCATGTTCACGTCAGTCATCAGCTGACTTTGACCTCTGAGCCCAGATCTGCTAAAGTCTCCCAGAAAGGGAGAAATGTAGAATATTTCCTGGGTTAGAAATATCACATGATGGTGGACCCAGCATGAAATACTGCTGGATCTCAGTTACACAATTTTATTTTCATTTTTGGACTTCTCATCCCACTTCAGGATTCAATTTCCCAATCAGCCTCACCAGGCCATCTTGCAATACAAATGAGTTAAAAAACATCATCATAACCAATTGCTCATCAGTGCTGAGGAAGGAATGGCAACGCGCAGACCCTGGGAAGAGCAGCTGTGCTAAAACTTCACTGTTGAATGAGTATTGACTACCCAACACTGTGGGGAACTTGATTTCCCTGAATTTAGCTCATTTTCCCACACAGCAGGTTTTAGCCACAGGTAGACTATCATCTGAGTGTGCTTCCAATTGAAGTGGCAGGAAGGACAGAAGTAACCATTAAACACAGGGTATGGGAGCTTTGAGCACATCTTGGAAAATTTTTAAGGAATATGTAGTCTGGTTTTGATAACACTTCTATGTTTCATTGTTTTCTTCTATACAGTCAGTTTCTTCTTAAAAATGCAACGTGCTACCACTACTTTCTGTCTCCAAACAGATCCCCAGCAAGATTTTGCTTTCAGCATTGACCATTGTTCTGATATCACAACCCACACCTTTAACATCAGAGGTGCAATAGTCCTAAGTAAGTGAATTGATATTGTCTCATGTCATAAACAGGTAATCCATGTGTGAGTGCTGGTATTAAGTAAGCAAGGGTGACCACCTCATATAAATATGAATGGGCTTCATTTCTGTGAAATTTCAAAACCTGTGAGGGACTACAGAAATGTCAGTTCTGTTACTGGCTCAGCCTCAGACTACGTATGTCACCCTAAGCAGGTCATATCTGCCCTCAGCCCCTATTCCTCTTCATCTGTACATATGGATAGCCGAGGTGGGGGATGCTCTAGAGCTTGTCTTCACAGCTAAGTCTTCTGGGGAGAGTCTTGTTGAATGAGACAGCTACAGCACCCACACTCTTGTGCCAGCACCAGCAGTGCTCACCAAATAACCAAGGCTGACCCTTGCAGGTAGGAGACTGAAGGGACTCCCTCAGGGCAAGGTGAGGGCACCTCTCTCCCCCTCCTGGGTATGCAGAGAAGCATGCTGGAGGAGTGCTGGGGAAGTGCTAGCCTGAGGCAACACAGTCATGTCATCAGCTCACCACTAGTGCTAGCTAGCACTTGACTGATCAGCAATAAAAGGTCAAAAGCAGAACTGCATTTGAGCTAATGGGCTGGGTGCACAAGTTAATATTAGCCATAGCTTGCTTTGTGATCCTTGCACAGGAAAGCCACCTTCTTGCAACCCTGTTGGCCCCAAGCTCACTTAGAACCTATACTACTGGAGCATACGTATGAGAGCGCTGCTGTATGCTCCTGGTGCTGAAAATAAGTGTGTGTGCCAAGTATCTTTTAGCATTTGGGAATGCTTCCTTGCATGAAAAAGGTCTCCCTCCCATGAGACATGCTGCCCTTTTGCCTGGGGACCATCAGTTTTCAGGTGGCTGCAAAGTTAAACAAGCTTGCAAAATCACATTACAGGCATCTGCAAATACTTTTCCAACAATTTGGAGTACGAGACCTCCTTCTAAATCCAGCAGCCTCACTGGCTGTATTTATGCTAGTAAGCCAGGCACAAGCAGGCAACCTCCCAGCATTGCCAAGCTGCTATACCAGTCCCTGGCACAAGTTTGTCTTGGACCAGCTACTGTTTTCCCAGGCAGCAGGTACAGGCTGCTCCCAGGGCCCCGTTGGATATGGTTCCTCTGCTAGGGACAGTAGGAAAGAAAGTTTAGATGTAGGGACATGAGATTTACTATGCCAGTTGTCTCAGAGTCAGAGAATGGTTGTGGGCATAGTTTATTTAACAATAAAGATATATGCTATTATGTCCCTTAAGGGACTTAGAGACCTGTTCCTGAAGCATGGATTTTTATGTATCAGGAGTTCTCAGTGAAGAAAAAACATTTAATGGCTTAAATATCAGGGGAAAAACATGGAATCTTTTAAAAAAATAAAGTAGCAAACCTGTTTACCCTTGCACTTTTTCTGAGCTCTCTTTCTGCTTTATATGTAGGACACAGCATCAAGGAACTGTACGCCAAGGTTGACCTGATCATAAACGGGAAGACCGTCTTAACCTACTCAGAGACACTTTGCGAGCCGGGTCATTCTAAGCTTATTTTCTGTGGAAAGAAGAAAGGAGGTAATTTAGGTAGCATTCTAAGTGTTTGATGGCTACTGAATACTCCAAGCAGGATGCACCCGCTGTGCTGCTGAACGCACCAATACATCGTAATGTTCTGTTTACTTCAACAGCATGTTAATGGATGACAGAAACACAGTAGGACAGAGACATTTTAATTTCAGAGACTGCTTTTTCCCCTAACCTGTTTGCTTGCTTTTCTTTTAATCACAGAATATTGCACACACATGGGATTTCAAAGTCCATAAAAAGTAGCTGTGGTAATGTGACCCCATCCAACAGCAAAGAGGTTCATAAGCCCTATTTATAGCCACATGGTTGTCATGTGAGCAAGAAGTATGTCAAAAATAAAGTCCAGTTCTGTAAAAGAAATGGCTGAGCAAACAAACAAGCCGTTCTGAACATGTTCTTCGCTATTAAGCAAGTAACACTTCCTGTCCTTAAAGGGAGTTCTTAACTCACTTTAAGAGGAATAATGCTTGAATAAGGATATTTGGACTAAGACGCTATTTGATACGATCTATAGTTTGCATCTTGTTTCTGCTCAACATGTGCCTATGTGGCAGTCAGATGATTTCAGTTCATGACAGTCAAACCGCCAGACGGTGCAGACTTGCAGTAATTGGTTTACAGTGACATTAGCTGCCCACAGAAAGCAGACATCTTTGGTCCCAGGTGAGCCTGGGCACCTGTCAAGGTCTCTTCTGCCATGACCCAGGCCAAGTAGTGCAAAGCTAGCCATGGTATGTCCAGAAGAGCTATGGGCATGCCTCTGGACTGTAATATCCACTTATCTTAAATGGTCCCTCTTTCATCACTATCATCTCTTTAGGCTGATTTTAAAATAAACAGGTAGAGCTGCAGGGAAGTTTCAGAGTCATTGGAGCACCAGTTAGTTTCAGAAGCTCTGCTTTCCTTCCATTTGCTCGAATCTCCATCCTGAGAACACTGCAATAATTCATGTGCAAGGGCTATGGCTTTAAAGACCATGCATAGCACTACTGCTAAGACAGCCTCTGGAAAAATTACTCAGACATTTCACACAGCATAGAAATATCACAAAGAATAATAGAGAAATGCTGCATGAGCAACCAATTATGTAAATCCTGTAAGCCAAATAGACAAAAAAAATTAAATTGAGAGGTTTCTTCAATTGTGAATTGAATTACAAGGGGGGAAAAAGCCACCCACAGACCTATTGAAAAACTATCTTATTCTGATGAAGTACTAAATAACATCCTTTAGAGAATACATTAAGGAGAAGTAGAGTCAGTCCCGAGCTTAGCACAAACTGCTATTCACACATTAAGCCACAAAACCAAAACCTCCTGGGGTTTCCAAGCCCCTTAATCTTAAACTGACAGGTGATTGTTCTACTAATTGAAGTACATTATGATATAAAACCATAGTTGGTTGTTTAAATCATACTATATATCTTCATTTAGAAGCATCCCTAAGTTAGTGCAAGGACCTCTGCCACACACTTTTTAATAAACATCCTCTTGTTCAGTAGCTGGTTTTATTTAGCAATTAAGTCACAGTGGGAAAGAAGTGAACTTTCTCAGACTAAGGTTCAAACTGAAAATGTATTTCTTAATTAGTTGACATTTGATTCTAACCCATGTTTTAGGACACAGAATTAAGCTGAAGACCAATTTGAGGCAATTCAGCACAGCCATAATTTGCCATATTAGCACATCTTTAAATCTGACCTAATACCTATACAGAAAGGACAACATTGTGAATGGCCAAGTATGCAGCCTAGCAAAGGTACAGAGGAGCAGATAGCCCTTTCAACTGAAGCTTTTCATGCAGAGCCCCCTTTTCCCTGTTGTACAGGCAACATTTCCAACATCTGGCCAGACCTGACCTGAGTTTAAGTATAGTTCCATACAGAATTTGCTTGCCTTCCACAAGGAGGCAAAAAAACCCACCTGTTCCTCCCTCTCCCAAAATGGGACAGAACGTACTTCCGCTACAGGCTTTGTTGGTCCACTCACTCATGAGGATAACTGGAGCAGAAGTTAAAAGAAAGAGAGGTTTGCAAGTGCCAGATGTGGCAGTCTTGGGTGTTTGGGGTTGCTTTTTTCCTTTGCTCACATATAATGCTACAATTTTACCATGACTGGAAATACTGTAGGAGACTTAATATAGCTGGAGGTTTCACGTTCATCTTAATCATATAGTATTTACTATTTATGTTAAGCAAATGTCACATCTGGCACTGCTCACTGGGACTCCTAAATAGGATTCCAAGATCTTTTTCTTTGAGCTATATGCCTGTTGTGAAGTTGTTAGCTCAAAGGTTGCAAGGAAATGGTCCACTGTCCATTTAAGAACAATAACAACAAAACTGCTAAATTCTTTGTGGCATAACATGAACTCAGGTCTTCCTCTTTTTTAGTAGAAAGTGCTGGTTATTCCCCATTTCCTCTGAAGAAAATGGTTACATAAGATTTAACAGATTTCCCTATGCAATCACCAAAATCAGAGAAAAAGATCTACCAGGGTAATGTTTAGCAATGTCCCAACCACAACTTGCAGGCTTAAACGAAGCTTCCTGACAAGACAGTTGCATCCTCTGCAAGTCCACAAGTTTTCTTTCAGGCCCAACTGATAAAGGCACCATCAGAGCACTTGCACGATTCCTTGTGCACACTCCCAAACCATAGAGAAAACCCCCCTTGCTTCTGACCTCCATTCTTTACATTATTGCCTTTTTCAATATGTGTTACAGTGAGCAAGTTTCTAAAATAGTATTTGTGAAGAGAAGTAAAGACTATAACATGAATTACAGAACTGGGTATCACATTGAGAGTTTAGGTACATGTGTCTGAGAAACTAGCTATACCACAAAGCTAGGTCTTTGGGGCTGATAGAGTGCCATCTTGCTTAGCCCCTTTATCTCACTTTTTCCTCCCCAGTAAAGAGAGTGGATGTTTCTCACCCAGCTATGTATTTATATACGGTTTTCTCACTCAACTATACGTGTATAGCTGGCAGTTATTCAGATCACTCCTGCATCCCTAAAACTCACAGAAGTTGTGTGTCAGTTGCATGGGTGCAAGATCGTGTCCTAGAAGAACTCCAACATGGAGCATTTAAGTTCTAAAAAGACTTAAAACATAGAAAAAGGAAGAGGTGGGTGCAGATGTACAGGGCCTTTATATAGCACAAGAGTGTGAGAACGTATCAAGATTTTTCAGTGCAAGGAAGATTTGAGAAAGAGGAGTGAGAATTTCATTATAGGTGTTTTGTCAGGAATGAGAGGCATCTTCATGATAAATGGTAACTAGTAACTTGAAGTAATCCTCAGGAAGTTCTTTCTTACACATTTGAAAGCTCTGCTTCAGCCTGGAAGCTACTAGAGGCCTGCTCACTGGCAGGGAAAAGGACTAAGTTACTTCTGGTAGAAACAACAGTGAAAAGCTGCTACAACAAAATCACCTCAGATCAGTAGTACATTAGAAATGTTTTCCAGGATGCTCTACAGAAATCACCTTCAGTTAAGTCTTTAAGAAAAAGAGCTGAAAATGAAAGGTAGACTGAAAGCACATCACTGATTACAGCATGCTTGACAGGTACCATAACTTACCAACAGACCAATAAAGACATAGAGGAATTTTTAATTGGAAAAATGCACTTGTGATTTATGCTGTTCTGAATGTTCATGCATTTGTTGCAACTACATCTGGGCTTGCTCTAAAAAGACCACAGAATTCTTTCAATGAGCTAGGCTCAGTATTTGTGACAGTTACACTTACTGCAGCAGATGTGTTCATCCTGTTTCAATGAAGGAATGCAAAAATGTATGAATATATGGAGAAAAATGTATATGAAGGATGCTGTGATAAACTACAGTCCTTAAAGCCTTGGAGGATGTTTACACTTCTGGAATTATAGCAGAAATTCTCATGTGAGAGGAACGTTGAATGGGCTTTGAAAAGGCTCATCCAGCCAGCATAGGCACTGAGGAGGTTGCCATGGTCTGAAGTGAAGATGAATGATGAAATTCAGCAGATCTATGGATGCATATTATTTTCTGGCAGGTCTCAACTAGCTGAAGATGAAAGCTGCCCTTGCTCTATCATGACATACCTCCAAAGCAGCATAGTCCTTCCCTCCCCCCATTCCTTGAAGCAAGAAAGGCCACAAGAGTTATCTAGAGGTCTTGTTACAGAACCACAGAATGGCTGAGGTTATGAAAGGACCTCTGAAGGTCATTTAGTCAAACTCCCACCTACTCAAGTAGGGCCACTTTCAGCTGGTTGCCCAGGACCATGTCCAGGTGCAGTTTTTGAATATATCCAAGGATGGAGATTCCACAACCTCTTTGGGCAACCTCTGCCAGTGCTCAGTCACCCTCACAGAAAAAAAGTCTTTCCTGATGTTCAGAAGGAAACTCCTATGTTTCAGTTTGGAGCCACTGCTTCTTGTCCCATCACTAGGCACCACTGGAAAGGCCCTGGCTCTGTCTTCTTTACACCCTCCTTTCAGGTATTTGTACATATTTATATGCTCTTCCCTAATCTTTCTGTTCTCCAGGCTGAACAGTCCCAGCTCCCTCAGGCTTTCTCACTGAAGAGATGTTCCAGTCCCTTAATCATATCAGTGGCCCTCCACTGGACTCGCTCCAATAGCTCCATATGATTAATAACTGTGAACCACTGCACAATCCCTGGTTAGAAAGAGCTAAATAAGGGCAATGCTGAAGATAAAGCGGTTAAACATGGACCTCAAACTGAACACACAGCACCTAGCTCCACAGTTGGAGGCTCCCTAAAAGATAGTACAGCCCTGAGTGACTCCACTGGTTACCAAGCAAAGGCATAGCTACCACACATCAGAGCAATCATGGAAAACTTCTCAGGGCTGAGGCAGAGCCCTAAGACCGCATTCATCTAGCTCTGATGTAATCATTATTTTGCCACATCAAAGTCGGGGAAAAAAATAGCTTCTACCTACACTGAAGGAGAGATTAGCATTGCCATCATTTCAGAAGCAAATTTATGGCCCGATGACTCCTACTTCATTTTAAAATATAGGCTTTGCAGAGCTTGAATACTGCATCTGTATGTTTAGGGTTCTGGATGGCTTTCTGACAGCCTAGGTGAGACCCTAATGAGCCACATGATCCAAGAGGAGTTTCCATGTCTCTTGTGGAGAAGGAATTTTGGGAAGGGTGACTGTTTACAGCCTAGTTTCCTCTCCACTCTGTTGCCATCCAAGATTTGCTAGGCTCACAGTCGACTGAAGGAGACAGTCAAACAAGGCTCTCTACTGAACAAAAACCATAAGCCATGCCATTGCATGTCCATAGCACCCTGAAGGGGCAGCTCACAGTATGGTTTAGTACACATCAACACACATACAGCTCAAGTCCCAGGGGAGTCACTCATCAAGTCATGCAGTCTGCAAGTGCCTTTAACTCCCATTTAGACTCCAGCAAAGTTGTGAACTGAGAAGTGGGCTGCACTGTATTTTTAAGATTCTTGAGTCACCGCTCTCTTCAGCGGAGATGTGTCAGACTCAAGGACTCTTGCTTCATGCACAGAAGCAAGCAGCGATGCCGACTGCTCTTTGAAAAGCAAAAGACTTCTTGGCGCCCAGGTGAAGCAGCCAGGGATGGAGAGGGAAATGAGTACAGTATGAGTGCTGCAGCATAGTTGATCAGTTTGAGAGTGACAAGCCAAAACATATGTATTCTATTCTCTGTTTTGGAATTAGGTTTTTCAGGGAAACACTGAGAAGTTCTGCATCTTCTCCACCTCCCAGGATCATCAAGGCATTACGTTTAACAAACTCCTCATTAATGCAAAGGTGTAGAACATTGATGATGTTTCAGGTTTCTACTATTCTTTTCCCTAGTTTATCTTACAGTCATGATTCTTTTATACAAGTTTGTTACAAAGCATTGACTAACATTTCATAGCATGTGTGGGGGAGACCTTCTGTGAACTCTCTTCCAAGTCATACCTACTGCATGGTGGGATGGACCATACAACATAAACATGTCACAAACCTTTTGTGCAACCTTTCACAAGAAACAGTTTAAATCAGCACAGTGAGACTGGACTAAAACAACTCTCTAGAAGTGACAAGCATCAAGATACCAGCACATACTCATATAAATATGATGAAACACTCCTCTGTCACTGTCAAAGTAAAGAATATTTCACAACACCTACAAAAGAGAATCCTTAAACAGTTCTTAGACTTTTCCACAACTTGTGGAGGGCAAGTTGTGCAAGAAATTCTGAAATACTGAAACATCTACAAATTTTATTTTCAGTCAAGTCTGCACAGTTTGGCCAAGTAAGCTATGAAAAAGTAGGAGGAACTGCAGAACAGCTTGCTAATTCTGTCCATTAATGCCAAAGTTGCCCTTTCTTCAACAGCAAAGAGCAAGCATGCCTTGCGATTAGGGAGATGAGGATTGAAAGGTGGAACTCCTGGGCTCTATTCCAGTCACCAACACAACTTGTGATGGCTTTAGTACATCATGTAACTTCTTGGTGAAGGCTCCCTCAGCAGTGAGATAGACATGTTCTTAATACTTTAAGGTCATGTTCAGCAAGCAGTCAGAAGTCCACACCTACAGAAACACTCAGCTCAGATTGCTTTCTCTTAAAGTTACCAAAACAGTATAGTTCAGCTTTTGCAGCTGCAGGTGTTTAATAGATCATGCTAAAGGATTTTCATCTGGCAATCCCCTTCCCTTTTCATTTCCCCATTTGCAGGATGTGTGCTGACATAGGAACACCTACCCGGTTGCGCAAAGCCATACCCCGCTCCTCCACTCAGACAGGGGTTGCAGGTCCTTCTTGAGGCCAGGCTCTGCCCAGCTTTCCCCGTAAGGCAGTACACATCCTGACATTTCTCTCAGGAGGTCTGTTGCAAGACTGTGTAGAGAGCACTTTGCAGCTCCATAACACTTGTCACTGGAACGCTTTGAAGTACTATTACAAAAAAGCATCTACAATCAGCTGCTTGTTTCCTTCTTCATGTGCTGCATGTCTAAGCACTCATTACCATTTTTGCTTTTCAGAACACCTCTACTATGAGGGACCAGTCACACTGGGATTCAAAGAAATCCCACAGGTAAGTTGGTCACAGCTGTGCTCCCAAGCAGAAGGGCTTTCTGGATGAGGTATGGTTAGAGGACTACCAGCAATCACATCAGCATATTGCAAGCTCCCCCAGCTGGCACACTGGATCTGATAGTGTTTACGTAACTAATCTTTTTCAAAATGAAATCAAGTGGCTTTGCTTAAAGCTTTAGAAAGCCACCACTATCCAGAGACAGACAGGTTTTCTCAGGATAGACAATCCCCTCTACCAGCACTGAGTCATACAGCCATACAATACTTTAGCAGGCTCACCCTCTATTACTCTTAAAATAGAAAAGAAGCAGATCCAAGGGTCTCCCGAGAGACTAAGGCTGCAATTCAACTCACACCTTAGTGAGCTGAACAATTTGGAAAAGCTCATTCATCCTCACTGGCTATAAAGAAAGGCAATTTAGATAACTATTGCAAATGTATGTGTTCCACTGTACATACATGGCATTAGAGACAGAGGTCTTCTAGGTTGCAAATGAAAGTACAAGTTATTGGACCAAGAACATTTTCTCTGGCCCTACAGAGCCTTAAAATAAAAACATAATTTCTTTGAAAGGTGACAAAACAGAAGTACTCTAGGCACTGCTCTGAATTTCCTGGTCATCCATTACAGATGCTTTTTACAAGCAACGTTCTCCACACTCAGCTACATGTCCTTCTAGAAGGTCAACCAAATCCCATTGCAAAGCAAGATAGGTTTCAAATGCTGAACACACCAGTGTCTCCTAACTGGGTACAAAATGAAGCTATATTTGACCAGTAAATAACAAAGAATTTTTAGCCCCACACATGAAGAGACTGAAGGGGAGAAGGCAAGATCTGGATCAGGGCATCTGGTTGAGAATGTGGTAAAGAAAGGATCAGTCACCACTGTGAAAGCACACAGTTCAGGTGGTCAGTCAAACACTTCTTAGATACACTCACACAGAGAAGCGTAGCATGAGCTCTCAGTTCTTGAGCATCAGACATAAAACCTATGTCAGAGCCTCAAAGATGAGGTCTGGGGCCTGCTCAACACTGGCTTGGTCCAGGTGCAGGAAAAGGAGAAGACAGGATCAAAACAGGGATACAGAACTACGACATGAGTCCCAGAGAGCTGGGCTTGCCAAGACCTGCAGAGGTGACAACAAGGATACCTGGCTTCTGGGAGGATCGAGTGTCCATAACAGCTACCATCTCATGTGTCTCAGTCTTCCCTTGGTGATAGTGGCAACCACACCTTAATTTTCCAAGGCTTTCACACAGGGAGCTGGGCCCCTTTATGCAGGCTGTTACCCCATACAGCCTGCTTCCCTAAAGGCTACATCTAGCAATGTTGTGTTGAGCAATGCCTTTTGATCTCTCACACTGGAAGCTCAATATGAGCTCACCAAACTCACATCAGTCAGCATCCTGCTCCAGGAGCAGGTTTACTAACATACTGAGGACACTTATATAGTAAAGGCTCTAGACAAACTGACTAATAGGTCTTTAGACCAAGAGGAAGCCCTAGAAACATCCACACAGACCAGTAAAGCTCCAGTTCTGGGCAACTTAGCTGAATTGGGAGCCAGAAATTCTAAGACTGTTCACAATCCTCTTAATAACAATTCCTACCCATGAGGAAAAAATTATTCTGGAGGAGGAAAAATATCTAATCACTAATGAGCAATGGAAATGAGTTATTATAAACTCCCTTCAATGAATGAAACTATAAGTTCTGGAGAATTAACATGCTTGGGAGAAAGGGAATAAGAAGCCTTTTTTGTTAATTAATCAATCAGGCAAATAATGCCATCCTTCCATGCTGGCAATAAGGAGTTATTCCATGCAGCAATCATCATCTGCTCATTACAAAGAACAGCCTCATCTGAGCAGCACAAAGGACATTTGCACAGTCTGTACAGCAATTACAACAAAGCTGTATTCCCATGAGCATGTTGTGTTGCCATTGGGCCTTTCTCTAAATTTGGATGTTACACTTAACTTGAACATCTCTGCGAGGACACAGGCCAGTTATTGCTTTAGAAATCCCATGGTAAAAAGCAAATGCCAAGAAACCTGACTCATTCTAGCTGCACCTCCCTTCTACTCCACAACCAAAAGAATTCTAAGCAGGGCAAGAGCTTTCTATGGTTCAAAGCCAGGAGGCCACTGCTGCCAAGCTCTCCTACCCCAGGTTTTGCTCCTCTCCACACTCCAGAAACCATAGAAATACTGCAGTGCCAGATAATCTAGAGTGAATGAAACCTAGTTCACCTCTTCATCCAAATCTGTTAGATGAGCCTTGTCACCTTCCCTGTCCAGTGCTTCTCCTTCAAGTGTCTGAAAAGAGCAATTTTGACCAATACAAAAAGCTGCCATGGCTTCTATAAGGTTGAGATTTTTGCACTTCAATGATACAAGTTCACCCCAAAGCCTGAATTATTAGTTTTAATTACACAATTTGAAATTAAGGCTACTTCTTGTTTTATTACATGGGAATTCATCACAGATCAAGTCATCTGTACACACATATCCCCCAAGGTGCTCATACAAAAATTCATATCAATAAGTGCACACACTGAACAACAAGATCCAAGGAAGAGAAGTGCCAGACAGCTGAGCACCTCTTCCCCTTCCAGTTACTAAACAGCACAAGACATATTGTGCTTGCTCATAAGAAACATGAGAAGTTACACAGATCTGAAGGGAATTTTTATGCATCAAAACATTTTGTTCTCCTTGCACTGTTTTAATTTTGAACTTGTGCTGTCAGCATTGATATCCCTGATGAAAGTATTTTGGCAGAAAATATGGGCAAGTCCTTTACCAGTTCTGAAACATTTGGACAGGAAACGTTTTGGAGGAACTTCATGGGAAAAGTATTATTCTGTTTCTAGGAAGAGGACTCCCTCATAGAAACAGTAGCAGTTACATACTACTGATGGGCTAATCTCTTGTTTTGTGTTTGTCTCATACAGGGAGATTACACTATTTCAGCAAAGCTGACTAATGAAGATCACGTCACTGTCGCTTGTGCTGATTTTACCGTGAAAAATTATTTAGATTATTACTAGCAAAAAAATAATTTCATGAAAGCTATAGACTACCAAAGCTATTCAAGCCAAGTGAGCTGCTTGCATGCTACAATGATTCTGAAGGAAATAATCCCCACATGGAAGTTCTGATGCTATTCCTCTTTATAATTCACTATTTTCAAGAAATCACTAGACCCTCTAGTGGCAATTTTATCTCTAAATGCACAGTGTAGCCCACTTTTTGCTTCTAATATATACAGCTGCAAGTAGAAAGTATCCAATACCAACATTCTCATTTAAGGATGAAAATAGCATGAGGTAGAACAGGCGAGAGCCTAAACATTTTTTTGCAGTAAGTTATGGAGGTATCCATTTCTAACACAGGCTAAAGATGACTTTCATGTGTACCACATATTATACAGTTACAGCACTCAACATTTTCAATCTTCCCTGGGGCCCATCTGGAGCCTCCAGACAGTATAGATTTTGTTATAAGCACAGAACAAAGACCAAATAGGATGAACATGCCTTTTTTCCAGTGACCCATGTCCTGTCACTGGATTTATATCACTCAAGTCTTCTGGAATCTACCTGGATTTTTTTGTTCTTTAATGCCTTTTAAGTGATATGTGAATCATTCTGTACCTAAGCTATATGCTCTTCTTGCTTCTCAATAAATTTATAATGAAAGAATAATTTTTTCTCATTTTTCCTCGTGATTCTAGGATCTATCCAAAGCTTAAAGTGTGGGGGAAAGGGAGGGTAAAAAGATTGACGGAAACAAGTTAAATGAGCACCTCTTTTATATGAAATATCAGTCACATTGACACACATTTTCTGTTAGCAGAGGACAAACTGTTCCTTGCTTTGAGCATGAAGCCCCAGGAGAAGTAAACACAATTTACACTCCCAGGTGCAGCACATCCCCAAACCCTCTCATTCCAGGAGCCTTTGCAGCTGGCATAGATGATGGGTAGGTAGATAACCAAGCATAGGGCAGCACACAGAATTAGGATATTGGGTTGGAGTGTGGAGACCTGTTTGGAAGATGGGGAAGGATCAGAAATAGGGCTGAGTTCTGATTTGGAAAGGTATGGGCAGGAATCAGAGCCACAGGGGGGTCCTGGAGCTGAGTAGAGGCTTACAAAGGATGGTAGTGAGCATTGGGCTGCATGTCTCATCTTGGAGAGGTTCCACGTGTACAGCTAGGGCAGCTGTGGCTTACAGCTGGCCACACAGGAGCTCCAACACATGACCTCCATCCTACACACCCACATGCCGCGACTCAAAAATTCCTGAGCAGCAAGAGCATCCCTGCTGCACAGATGACCAACGCTGCAGAGCAGCCAACAGCTAGCGGCAAGGGATAGTCCCTTGCTTCCCTCCCATGCAGTGAAATTCTCACCTACCATCCCAAAGGTGAGCAAGTCTTTGAGGACTCACAGAGGGGAGGCTTACTGCTGTTGAACATGAACCAGCAAGTGCCAGAAAATGGGATAGAGCATGCTTAACACACTGTGGTTTCAGCTCATTTCTAGTACACCCTGATTTGGAAAAAAAAAAAAAAGAAAAACCAGCAGGGTTCATCACAGCTTTGGCCACCAATCTCCAGATCAGGGTTCAACTCTAAAGTGCTGATGAAGTTTTGGAAGCAGTACATCCAAGTTACCACCATTGCTGTTTTACATCTTCATAACTAATAAAACAGTATCACAGGACAGACACACACTCAGTTTTTTCTCTTCATGTCAGTAGCTCTTTAGATTCACATCTCTCCCCATGATTCCCAGATCAGAAGAGCCATACCTTAAGGAGAAGCTAACAAAACTGCATTTAGCAACACTCACACAGGAGTCCACTTGCTCAGCTCCGTTCCACTGCAACCACACAATAAAAGCATGACTAAAATCCAAATTCCTGCCACCAAGCTTCTTGGTCTGTTATCTGATGAAAGATTCACCAGATGAAAAACAAACTCAGTGCTAGTTTAAGCACTTCTACTTGAAATCAATCCCATAATAGCCAAGATCCCCTTAGCCAAATTTTGCCAGGCTCCTTATACCCTGGGTCATGTCTGGAGGGGCCCCCAGGCCCACCACAGCAAACAAGGCAGTCCTCACCTCCACATGGTGCACAGGCTGCCCTAGAACATCTGTAGCAGAAGCTGCTGCAGGGGGTCTCAGCTGCCCAAAAAGTAGGAATTTAATCTCTAAAGCATCAGACTTCTGGCTCTCAAGATCTTCCATCACTGACCCTTCACTTCCCAGCTCACACACAGGCATTGCAGATCCCAGGACCAGCTGAACAACATTTGGCTTCCTATCACAAAAATTGCTTACCCTTTTTCTCTTGGAATTAAGCTGAGGAGCCAAGACTAAATCTTAAACCCAAACTCCAAGGCTTAAACTAGAGCTTTCTCCATAGCAGAAGAAAGATATGTTTGCTATACCACAGAGCCATGGAGCTTTGTTGTCTAAAAATCATTCAGAGCTTAGCAGCTCAAGGTCTCAGCTGCTGTCTAAATTAAAAAGGGCTCTGCCCTTTCAGCCTAAGAAATGCCTCGGTATCTTCCTTGAATTCCTGTTTCTAATCAGACACCATTGTGCATGGTCAAGCAACAAAAACAGGGCTCATCTTCATTGATCCCAGCACAGTTAATGAATCCCCTGCTGTCCCAGAAGGTCTGTGGTGTATTCACACTATCACACCAGAATTTAAATACATTTGGCAGCTACTGCAGTTGTCTTTCTGAAATAGCCTCAAAAAGCTTAGTAAGGGCACTGTAACAACACCCAGGCTCTGAACATATCTCAGCTGTGCAAGGGTGAGAGCAATATCCTGCAGGGATTTGCAGCCTGAACAAGGAGGCTGTTGGGTTTTGCCAAAATAAGGATCTGCACATTTCCAGCCAGGTCTCCTTGAAGTCAGGGGGGTGAGGCACAAGTGAACCCCACGGCTGGATTCTGGGCTCTCAGCCCTTGCTGGCAAGATTGCCTGAATTGGAAGTGTCTTTATGCTGTCACTTCTGTTATGTTGAAAGTTGCTACTCATTGCATAAAGATCCATTGTTTAAGTTTGTCATACACCTTCTTCTACACTCTCCAGTGTAGCCCTAAAATAATCCCAGAGTGGCTCCATTTTATCCTTTTGATAGTGTTCTGCAGCATGAGAAAGGGAAGCAAGGGGAACAGGATATCTAAAGGGTGTTATTCCAACAAAAATAAAGTTTTTTGTCCCAGAGGACACTGGGAAGGTAAAGCATAAAGCTTTCTTTACCCTCAGCTCTCATGCAACAGACTATGATGAAGAATCCACCTAGAATATAAACCCCCGTCTCTTTAACAGATTATTCTGAACTAACCTTCCCAGGACTGATAAATGCTTCAGTGAGACAGATGGGCTGGGAGTCTGGTCCCCAGGAGGTCCCACAAGGCTCAGGCAAACACAATGATCAATGTGCGACAAATACACTCAATAATCAGTTAAAGCTGAGTTAAAACAGCTACTACAGTGTTTCTACCAAGTCATGCACAGCCTAGTCACAGAGACTTCTGTAGCTCAGCAGGAAAAGTCCAAGACTGCCAGACATGAACAGATCTCCCACCACTCCTTCACACTAGCACACCCCTAGATCAGCATGAAGGTCCACCCACAGATCTCACTCTCGCCCACCCAGCCTTGTTACATGGCTGTACACTGCAGAGACTCATTTCTGTGCAGCAGCAGGATGGGGCTCCTCTGGAGGGCAGCTCTCAGATTAACGTGGCACATGCCACAGCGTTCAACCCGCCTAGAACAGGAAAGCCTTCCTGGACCCCACATGATGGATGCAGTACCTTGCTCAGGCAGTGCAAGAGAGCTGGCTGTGGCAGATATGAGGACAGAAAGCCACATATAGACCCCCGGGAGAGCGAGGGGAAAGTCTTGCTTGGATTGCTCTGCCAGCCTTCCAGATTGCTCCAGTTTCCCCTCATACCCACACCTCCAGGGAGGCCCCCAAAAACAACTACTCTGGCCTAGGTCTGGCTAGATAATGCAGAGCCATTTAGAAATATAAATTGTAAAAAAATGTATTATGAAGCAATCCTCTGCAGACTAACACCCAAGGGGTTAACTTGCTGCTGTCTGCTCTCTTACCTTGCTGCTCAGCCTGACTTCTCTGTTGAGGCAGGGGACACTCTGGTTCTTCAGCACTGCTCTCAGCCAGCAAGGAGAGCCAAGGTATTAGAGCAGGTAGATTCAAGCCCAGCTCCCCACTTGCCTCTCTAGTGTAAACACATTAGGAGCTGGCCTTAAACTGAATCTGAACTCAAGCACACTGTCTACAACAATCTCCCCAACAGAATACAAGAAAAAAGAAAAATATAGAAGGGACAAAAATGGTGAGAAAAGAAACCATGGAAAGAAAGTCAGAAATAAAGCTGCCTTTGTTCTGTTCTTAACATATAAAGTGAGATGCAAGATGTTAGCATAGAAAGATCCTGCTCACGAGGCCTTAAAATTTTCTCCTCCCTCTGCCTCTCTCCATGAGGCTACTTCGTTCCTTGTCCATGTTACCTCCTCCCAGAAGAAGGTAAGTATTTGTCCAGCAAGTGAGACTGGGTGAGCCCCCCCACCAGACACCAACCATGGAGTCTGAAAGGATCAGAGATGAGCCATTCATTTCAGCCAGAAGACTAATTGCCAAGAGGGATTCAAACGTCTCTAGTTGGGGGAGAAGGGGAGAACCCTGAACAAAGAGATCAGAGTCTCCCGAAGGGCCCAGCCTGAGGCTCAAGGTGATTTCTGCCAGCGGGGTATTTTGTTGATAAGGATTGCAGAGCTACTCAGTCTGCCAGGCATGAGCCTGCAAGGTGGTAAAGCATTCCCTGTTGGCCCTGTGATAATGCCTGTACTATCTAGTTATACAATGAGCCTTAGGTTGTTTTCCTAAACCAGGCAGTGGCTGGCAAAGCTAAAATAAGCTACTGTTGTCTCACACTGCAGTAAAGCAGCCTCACACATACTTTCTTTCTCCCTACTGATACTTTCCTTCTTCCACTCAGCTGCACAGAGGATACTGATGCCATCAGTGCAAGAGCAGGGCACTCCCAGACCAAGCAGGGAACAACTTAAAAGAGGTTCAAACTCCAACCGCTTTGATCAGGAGAGTGGCTCCACCAGAGCCAAAATAAATGTTTGCCGATAATCCTGTGCTCTCTGTTTGCTTGTGTGGCTCCCATTTTATTAGCTTTCCTATGGTAAATTTTACAGCTGGGGTTAGCAGAGCGATAAAATGCACAGATTATTCTTCGTTGTTGCTGGTTTGCTTCTCCCCAGTTTAATGCAGCTTTACCTTGAAAAGCCAAATACTTTGATCCAGAATGCTCTCTTGCCCCTTGCAAAACCTCACCCCTTCTCCTACATGACAAACATCAGTTCAGAAAACAACAGGCTGCCCCAGGGCAGGAAGAGAGTCATAACCAGGTTTCCCTACTGAATGCTTGAGTTGCTCTTTACCAGAGCACCCAAATCAAAGATCCACCTCAACCTTTGCACCACTGTGCTGACAGTGCTTTACCCCCTCTGCCCTGCCTCCCTCCAAGCAGTGCTCCGCCTGGGCTCCCACAGGACCCCTCAGGTGCTGAAACACAAGTAACTATAGGATCAGGACCACGGAAAATTATTGGCGTCCTATAATTTGATTTCTCACCCCATCATCACTGAAGCAGAAGCTCCAGTGTCTGTGCAATAGGTTTTAATTCAGCCCAAAACACAATGCTGTAACTTACTACTTATTCAAATTATGCCCCAGCTATTTCCCATTCAGAAAGCCAAGATAAGCAAACAGAAGGGGCTTGGTTTGCCTTTATTTTTTCAGGTTCAAACTGCTCAGATTGGAAACTCCACTAATCTGCACCACCTAGCTGGAGACACCTTTTTTGTATCTAGATAAAAATCAACACTGAACCAATTTATTAACTGTGGCACAACCAAAGTGGAAGAAGCAGTCAGTAGCTTTCTAGTCCCAATACGGAGTTCCTATTGCTTTGCAGTAGGCCGAGAAATTACTACTCAGTCTTTACTGTTGACTTTTATGAATGGAAAATAGTTTTGCCCCAGAGCTTGTATTTGTTATTCATAGCTTGGTTTGTTCCCTAAGAAACAGGGAAGTGGTATCAAACTCAGGGTCTCCCTGGATGTTAGGGGACTGCAGCTCCAAGCCAGGAATACATAATTCTTTTCCATTCCTAATTCTTTCATCAACATCTCCAAGGGTAAACACATAGCAAGAGATACGAGAGTTCAGAAATACATCAGTACCTTGTGGATGATGAGTACAAATAAACAGGCCTAGAACCACTACCACAATGAGCATTGGCACTGCAACTGCAGAAGGTGACAAGCAAACAACACTGCAGGATTTTTTCAACTCCAAGTCACTGCTGCTTTGAGTTCTCTCATACAGTAGTGTCCACAATAGCAAACTGCTCCCAGTGGACAGCAAAAAAGAGCTATGTGGACACAAACCCCAAAGGTGAGAAACTTAGACTCAAGTAGACTTTTAGATATCTCTGGGTTTAACCATACCAGAGTATTCTGTAGCAAAAAAATAATCCTAGTGTCTACATGTGATGACAATTCAGGGAAATTTTTCTACGTTGGCTTGACTGAAATCACACAACTGATATCACTATCAGGACTGAGAGGTATTTCCTCTGCAAATTTTCTGGTTTTTACTTTCCACTTAGGATGAAGCCAGAAACACAGGCAAGAGAGCTAACCAACAAATAATAGAGTCTGAAGACAATCTGCTTAATGTCAGGGGATGCAGCCAGATCGAGCAAAGCACTGTCTAGAAAGGGTGGGGGCTAAAGGATGGGTTAAATGGAGGAGACTTTCAGACCCACAGTGGGGTCACACAGCAGAAGGGACTGGTAAGAAGATGACTCATCATGAGCCATTTGGAAGAAAGTCCAAAACTTAAGTTGTACCTGGATGATATGGGGGCTTCAGCAGCAAAACTGGCTGAAGGAATTCCTGGTTGTGTCAACACACTGGACTTGCGCTGTAGCTTTATTTACTTATTTTAGGCTCAGCCAGTTCTCTGGCCTGGCTCATACCACAGATCCTTCAGTCCAGCTGAAGGGCTGAGGTCGCAGGATGCAGCATTCCTCACATCAAAAGCGTTGTTGAGGTTTCTGCATTGCCCCACCACAGGCTGGAGTGATGCTCAGGAGGCACTACCACACTACCAGGTTTTTCCATCACAGTCATTTCACGATGTTCTTGCTCCTGCTTCCTCAGTAGTAACTACACCCACAGGAAACACCATAGGATGAGATGAAAGTGAGGAGGATGGGGAACACTGAAATACAGATATGAATCCAAAGAACTTGCCAAAGTGGTACAACAGAGAGAAGATTGGAAAGTTGGTCTACTGTATTGCATGATTATATTTTGTACCATCTAGAGAAAAAAAACCCAAACCCATGCTGTTACTGGAACCTCTGCAAAGATAAATTGTTTCCTTGGAGAGGGAAAATGCTGCCTGTAAGGTCCTAAACATCTCTAAGTACTCTTGAGAGTACTTTGAAGCAGCTGATGTGCCTCAGGAAGCACACCCTGCTGCTGAAGGCCCGTCCCAGCTGCACTGGGGACCATCACAAACACAGCACCCAGGGCAAAGCACCAAGGCCACTGGAACTGCACCCATGCTACCTCAGCTATGCATTCCCATCCCCTCCCTTGCACCCACACTGGGTTCACACTGCTCTGCTGCACACCTGTTCACAAAACCACACCAACAGAAAGCTGCTCTCCTCTGCCTTGTGCTTTCTGCTGGTTTGTCTTCTTGAACTGGCTCTGCAAGGGTCATAGGAGTGGTGTAGCCAGGAGTGGGGAAACAACGTGGGAGTTAAGAGCTGCCTAAACTGCTGCAGGACTGCCACCCACATGCAAGGCAGTCCTGGATCCCACTCAGCTTCATGGAAACTCAAGCGCAGCAGTAAAAATAAGGCTGCAAACCCCATCCTGTGGGGAAACCTCCAAAGCTGAGACCCTATTCTAGTGCCCTCCCTAGGGGACAGCCTTTTCCACAGCACCCCAAGCTCCAGCTCCTCAGTCCGAGGCAAGTCCTCCCTCACTCTCCAGCTGACACCCCATCTTGAGGAGAAGGCCAGCCATGCTGCCCTTGCATCATCCTGGCTCAGCAGGCATTTGCAGCAGCACCCAGTGCAGCCTCAGCAGGGCTGCCTGGCTACATCCATGCTGCCTGTGCTAATTGGTGTTAACAGATCAGGGGTCTAGAGGATGGGGCAACAGATACACACCCCACCCCCCGGGAATCCCAACCTTTTCCTAAGGAAAAAGCTTTACACCAGTGCTATAGGAAGGGGCTTTTCATTTCAAAATACCTTTAACTGTTGCCTTTAATGTTTTATGAAATTTAAATATCAGCATTTGGACAATTGATCTGACCTTACCAAAGAGGATCTGTTCCACCTCACTATGAATCAAAATGTTTTATGTTCTGAGCCCCCCCATCCCTGGGAGAGGGGTTGAGATCAGAACTTCTTTTCATTCCATGCAGATGAAAAACACTGAAGACTTGTGGTGTTTGCATGAAGTGGAAAAACCCTGCCCGGGCCAGCCTTTGCACACCAAAGACCGTTCCTGGCTGCTGCGCTGACTGGGTATAAGCTGCAGCCGATTTTCCCCTCTGCAGCCCCGCACCGCCCCGCGCTGCGCAGGGAGTCCGGGGGGACCTCACGGCTACTGCTGGTAACTAGTAAGTCTTGGACACGTCAGTGCAAAGCTGGGACATCCCTGCCTTGCACGGCCATCCAGTAGGTGGCACTGTTAAACTACTGAGCTTTGAGACTAGTCTTTTTTTTTTTTTCCCCCCCCTCCTACTTCCCCCCGGTAATCTTTTTTCCTGCCTTGAGGACGGCGATACACCATTGCAAAAACTTGGCTAAAAAAAAAGCGCCTCAGACGATGGCTTTATGATTGCACGAGTGTTTCTCGCATCAAGATTTTAAAGGGCTGGCTAGCTAAGATGGAGATGTTTGCTCGATGTAAGGTGATGTTATACAACTTTCTCCCTCCAGCGACTGCCGGAACTGTTTCGTTTTAACCCTCTGCCACCTGGACCCAGCCCATTCAAAGTCCCTTTTTTAAATTCTTTTAAACAGCCTACACCCTTAACGCACAGCAATGCAGAACACCTACCGAGCTCCGACCCAGCAGGCAAACAATGAAAGCACTTTATCACAAGGGACACGTTATCGCCCCAACTCCCGCTCCCTGAGCAAACAGCAGCGATGGCCAGGGACAGGAGCACCCCTCTGCCCACTGCCCAGCCTACGGACAGTGAAATGGCACAGGCCTACCCTCCTCAGCAGCTTGCACCAAGATTTGCTGAGCCGAGGGGACATACTCTTTCCTGCTGGGACTCAACGGGTCTCTAATCCCCAGGGAGGAGGCAGCGATGCTGCAAGGTTTGCCAGAACTCATCTGTCGGTACTTTCATGTCCCAGCAAGGCCCCACGGGAGCACGGCTTGTTCACTGAAGGGAGGTGACCGAACAAGCTGCTGCAGTTCACAGCAGTGCTTGAACTTTATTCCAGATTCACAGAGGCAAAAGTGGGAGAAACATTGCCAAGATGCCCTGAAATTATCTCCACTCACACTTTGATAATGCAGACACCCCCCATTTGCAACACTCACTGAAGTGCAGAGCCCCATCATCCAGGAATTACTGCTATTCCTGCAACCATTTCATTGTTTGTTTGCAGGAGGAGGATGACAACGAGACCATATTTGCTGGATTTTTACTTCTCAAACTTGTTTAGCAGCAGTGGGAGCAACAGGTGGGAAGAAACTAGCCAGCCATGACCTGCTAGCTCTCCCTAAGCTGCATCTGGCCGTGGTTGGAGGGAAATCAGTGGTCAGAGGCTCAGCATGGGAACTGCTCACCTACACCAATTCTGCTTTCAGGACTACAAGTTCACAGATGAGTGCTGCTCCCTTGAGCAAGGAGGTCCACAACTGCTCAGCCTTCCTTTTTCAAATAACAGCCCAGATGAGTCATAGCAAAGATTGCAGTGTCTGTGTCTTTTTTTAGTGATTTAAAAGTTCTCATGGCCACTTTTTTTCCTCCCTGAAACTTGGCCTTTCTCTACCGCAACTGTAGAAACTACCATCCAATTTTGCAAGCTACGTGCTCTGGGACAGTGGTGCCCAAATTTCTAGCTAGAGACAGGCCACAAGTTCTTCTCACCACATGAATACTACACACCTGATCCTCCCTGAACATCACATACCACACACAGGTGGAAGAGCTGACCTGTGTACATGCAGTCAGCTCAACACCCCTCAGA